>NW_022196125.1:86674-203490 GCF_008641045.1 Pistacia vera
CGGGTATCGACTTCTCATATCTTGCTCCATTTCCCAAGTATCTTCTTCTATCTTGTGATTCCTCCAAAGTACTTTAACTAGTGGAATTTGCTTGTTTCTGAGCTCTTTTACCTTTCTGTCAAGGATTTGAACTGGGCGTTCCTCATAAGCCAAATTATCTTGTAATTCCATGATGAAATGCAAAACGTCATATTTACCCCGCTTAATGTCTACTCTTTTATACTTATTTGCTGCCTAAATATACTAATTATTATTCTATTTTGATTTAGGATGCAAATGGAGGCGTTAATTGCAAAACGGAACTAATTAAGTGAATTTAGACAGTTTTGAAGTCGTTTTGTAATCTGGGCATAACTCTCTCATACGAGCTCTGATTGAGATGATTCAAAATGCTATGGAACACTAGGAAATAGATCTACAACTTTTATGTTTTGCATTTGGAGAGATACTCACTGCATAAAGGTTTTAATCGGGCTTGACGCATCTTTACTACCGACGTTCTGGAACATTCTGCCTTGTCATGCAAGTCCTATAGGCAATTTGTTATTGCAAGATTTGAAGACATGCGGCACGGAAGTTACAGTTGGACACACAAATTTCCTATTTTGTATTAAGATTTTATTTTATTTTCAATTACTCAGAATTAGGATAAAGGTTATTTTGGGATTTTTAGAATATTTTTAGGAGATTTAGATTTAGTAGAATTTGAATTCAAATTGGATATGAAGGGAGGGAGATCAGATTAGTTTTGACACACAAACCACGCTTCTTTTTTCCTCTCTCTGCAATTTTTCTCTTTTGGAATTTTTCGTGATGGCCATGAGCGGCTAATTTATAACTTGGTCGAAGGAAACAAAACTTTGGAATCAATAAACTGTGAGATCAATCTAGTTTTTTCTCTTTAAGTGTTCAATTTATGTTTGAGTATTGAATGTTCTTCTGTGCTTATTTTAATGATTGTTGCGTTTAATTACTAGGAGGCCTACTAGTTTTTTAATTGTTGCAATCTACTGCTAAGTTAGATATCAAATCCGTAATTGTTTGATTCCTCTAACTTGTGAAGCAATTAGGGTTAATAATTTGCTTATTAATTGTTGCAATCTACTGCTAAGTTAGATATCAAATCCGTAATTGTTTGATTCCTCTAACTTGTGAAGCAATTAGGGTTAATAATTTGCTGTGTCAGGAATTAGTAATTCTTAAGAAGAACACTCGACTAAATTAAATGCAACCGCTTGAGTTTGTGTTGTTTAGCTTCATCGATCTCTCTAGGTCTTAAGGCTGCCAATAGATTAAATCTTTAGCGCTTGTCTAGGGTTGTTTAGTAGTAAGGTTAATTAGATTGCTTGTTTCTTAATTAATTACAACTAAGGAGAGATAGGAAAATAGTTTCAACGGTGAATATTCAGGGTATGAATTGATTTATTCCGATGGTGGATGTTGACTTAGACCATGGTTTGTTATTTTGATTGATTGATTAATTTGAATTGTTGTTTTCCCGAAATTGTTTATGTCTAACTCAAAACCCCCCCATACTGGTTCACATAACATTAAATTCAGCTAGACATTCTCCGTGGGAATGTTCTTGACTCACATTACTACATGTGTTTTTTAGGTTTTAATCTTGGGTGCCGACGACAGCACGCCAGATTTTGAAGCCGTTGCCGGGGAGTGATTCTAGTTGATTTATTTTTGTTTTTGTGATTCTTATTTCATTCTTGCTGTTTTTTTTTTCCAGAAGCAAAAAAAAAAAAAAAAACTGTGAACAGTAGTACTATTCATAAGAAAAATTTTCATTGAATTAGGAGTGTTGCAAGTACCTATTTCAAAGAAAACGAAATTCTGAGCAAGACTAGAAAATTTTCTAGTCCTACCCTCGTGAGGCCAGAAAACAACGTTTTGATAGGGTTTTTGGAATTTTTGTGTTTCTATCATAAATATAAAATTTTAATTATTTTTTTTTATTCTTTTTATTTTCTAGTTAGTTTTCATTATTTGTCATTTTTTCTAATTCTTTTATGAGGTTTTTTGTTGTATGACCAGGTCCTCTCATCTTGGTGATTTAACATTTGACCCAGAATAGCGAGCACTTTGCGTAGGTTAAGGAAGGAAGCTCGGAGAAATTCTAAGGAAAGCAATTTGGTTCTTGATTCCCAATTTGCTAGCAATTCTGATTTAGAAGAGGAGGACGTCATGGCTGGAAATCGAACTTTGAAAAAGCTTGCTGCCCCTGATTTGAATCAAGCACCTTTATGCATAACGTTTCCTGTTTTAGATGCTGCTACTACTTTTGAATTGAAATCTGGACTAATACATCTCTTGCCCACATTTCATGGCCTTGCAGGTGAAGATCCTCACAAGCATTTAAAGGAACTTGTAACATCTACTGAAAACTGGTACACAATGCATGCATAATAACAATATAAAATTGGGCCCCAAAAATTTCTTTTCATTATAATTCATATGTCTTTTATACACAAAGAGTACTGTTTACAAAAATGCATTTTTAAAAGACAAAACANAGTTAGATTTTATGCTTTTTAACATAAAATAAACATTTAAAGGACTATTTTGAGTTAGGAACATACCTTTGACATCTTGGGTATTACATCTGATCCATCCGACCGGGTGGTGAAGAAATCGTGCTAAGGTCTTGAGTAAAAGGGTCGGTCGTCCAAACCGAGTAGCTAGTTGTACAACAGTTAACTTTGGATTGGTGAGTCAGTGACAAAGGGAGAGTAGACTCATAGGGGTAAGCTCGGAGGTTGATCGGTCACTTGGGGCGAGCAAGAAAGGCATTCATTGAATCTAGGGCCAGGTTGGTCAATAGTGCGGGGCGAGTTGTGTTAAGTCCTTTCCATCGTCGTTCGGTCGATAGTGCGGGGCGATCGGAGCTTAGGCTTATGAGTTGACAGATTGTTGACGGTGATAGGTCGACCGGTGCTGTAGGTCGAGCCATAGCTTGGTGATAGTCATATTCGGTCGGTGGTTCAGGGCGAGTTGTCACTTGACACTTAGGGTTTTGGGAGTTCAAAACCTGGGATCTAGTCGATCTATTGGGTAGGGCGATCAAGTCAAAATGTCAGACTCGGAGTCAGCTAACTCGAGCGGGGTTGTGGCAGATGCTAGGGATGAGTATGAACATGCCCCAACCATGGTGATGATGTCCGAGGGGGGCATTCCGGTGGGTATGTCGATCGATGTTAGTATAGCTATCTCGAGTGCTGTCGGTTCAGTGGTTCGGGCAGGCATGGGAGAAGTGGGGAAGACTGCGAAGGGGCCAATAGTCCATCTTCGTCTAGTAGTAGCTTTGAAGAGGAGCCGAGCCAACAGGGTAGTGGGATCTTGACTAAGGATTATCTGCCCGCGCTTAAGGATAGCGATGTATGGCACATCCAAACTTTGTATCACATTCCGAATTTAGTTGAGATACGAGTGCCACAGTCACATGAGTGGGTTGATTGGGAGGCGAAAGTCTGGATTAGTGTTTATGAGAAGTGGTTTTACGATGGGTTGAGGTTGCCTTTTCCTCGCCTCGCCTGGGAGGTGTTGAACCACTTCATGATTGCCCTGTCTCAGCTCATGCCGAATGGGTAGAGATTGCTTATGGCTCTGGATGACCTCTATGTCCGGAACCAGGTGATGTTCAGGTTGCACGAGCTGTTATACTCGTACTTTCTGAAGGAGAATGACAAAGAGAAAGGTCGATATCTGATTAACCTGAGGCACAATCGGTCTCACCTAGTGATCGACCTGCGGTCCAGCGAAAAGAACTGGAAAGACCGATACTTTTTTGTGAAGGGTCAGACCGTCTTTGGAGAGAGAGGACAGGGCGATATCCCGAGTAGTTGGCGAGCTACTAGTGAGAACTTTGTTGTTTTTTGTACTTTGATTACTAAATCTTGATTGTGTTTTTTGCTTGCAGAGCTTGAGTACAATCGGGCCGGGTAGAGCGGAGACAGCTTAGACGCGGTGACCCAAAAGATTCTAGCCATTCCGAAGGTACAGAGGGATTGGCGAGTAGTATTGGCAGAGTCCTACCTTAGGACCAACCATCTTTGGGCCAGAGTAGAGGCCATTCAACGAGGTTTTCCCTTCCCTTCGCTTCGTTGAGGCAGACTTGGGATATGCTTCTGGCTCGGTACTACAATCATATCATTTATGGTGAGTCAAGGCTGAACCCACTAACCGTTGGAGAGTTTGCACTTGCAGAGACACTAATGAAGAAGTTGACCGTCCCTAGTGCAAGCGAGTCCATCGCCCAGCGTCGGGAGAAAATGAGGAGGGAATCCTCGGCCAGAAAAGATAGGAGAGCGGAGGATGTGTTGGCGATATCGCCGAGTAAGCAGCCTGCAGTCGGGGCTGGGTCGTCCTAGACTGCGGTCTTGGATGAGGAGACCGAGACGATTACTTTCAAGATTTCGGCTACTGTGTCGACCTATTCCGACGCGACTTCCATGACCAAACTAGCCAACTCGTTCTTATTCTTGGAAGATGAGGCGCCTTTGAACCAGATAGGCGCAATTGATGCTGTTGACTGGGGGGTATCCCCCGCTTTTCAGGTATTGTAGGAGTTTCGTTTTATTTTGTTCCTAACTTTCATACTGATGACAATGTTTTGTTGTGCAGGCATTCACGAGCAGTCTTCATATAAGGAAGTCTGTGGTGGCATAGGAGAAAGGATACAAGATGTGTCCAAGGCGAACACTAGTTTGCGCCAGAGAGAGGCAGCAACCCAGAAGGCCGAGCAAGAGAGTTAGCAGCATTTTAGGGACGTTGAGCGTGAGTTGGAGAGACTAAAGGGTGAGTTGGCTGAAAAGACCGCAGAGGTCGAGTCCCTTAAGGAGCAGGGCCTCTCTATTGCAGATGATGCTGTTATCAGGGCCCGAGGAGAGCTCATGCTCGAGTATAAAGCCAGGAACACTTCCCGCTAGAATCTAGATGAAGACATCCTGCTCATGTAGGAGATGTTAAATGAGGGAGCTGAGCATACAGAGAAGCAGATTAATGAGCAAATGCTTGATTTTGCTAGTCTATCAAGACTGTCGGTTATTGGGGATGTGAGCAACCAAGCTGCAAGGGCGGGTACTGGTGCTAGCAATGGAGTGACCGAGTCGGAGATGGGAGAGACGACTCGTATCGACGACACTTAGTTTATTTCTGTTTGCTCATGTATCTTGGGGCCTGCGATGCCCTTTTTCTTGGCATGTGTGCCTTTTATTGTACTCTGAACTGGGCCGTTTGAGGCTTTATGTATTATACTTGCTGTTCTAACTTTTGATACTTTCTTGATGGATGAATGAGTTGTTCATTGCTTCTTTACTTGTGGATGTACTAGGGTTGAGCTCTCGTGTAGTGTTTGTGATTTTAGTGCTGCCCCGTGGCTAAGACATGTGGGCCATTTGTTGGGCTAGATCGATGTTTTGCCGACTAAGGGTGTAAGAACCCTTCACTCGATCTGGCCGATCGAGTGTGTAGCTTCATGGATCGAGTGGGGTCAATCCGAAGGTGTGTATTTTTGGATCGGGCAAGGTTGATCCGAAGATGTAGTTCCATGAATGAAATAGGTCGATTCAAAGGTGTATTTTCGTGGATCGGGTAGGGCTGATCCGATGGTATAAATAAGCGTCGTGGATCTGGCGGGGCCAATCCAATGGTGTAAATTCGTGTCATGGATCAGACAGGGCCGATCCAAAGGTGTAAATTAGCTTGATGGATCGAGCAAGGCCGATCCAATGGTGTAAATTCGTATCATGGATCGGGTAGGGCCGATCCAATGGTGTAAATAACAATTGATCGAACAAGGTCGATCTGAAGATGAAATTTTTTTGGATAATACTTCATTAAATTGGGCCATGAGGCCGACTATCTATGAGGAGGTGGATAGGCCCATTCTTCCTTTTTTAAATAAAAACAAAAGAAAACTGACAGAAAGAACAAGTTCACCTAAAAGTAGTAGCGTTTGAGGTGAATAGCATTCCAACTATTACCGATGTCTTTACCGTCGGAGGTTTGGAGTTTGTAAGCACCCTTCCTTACTTCTTTGGTAATCATGTAGGGACCTTCCTAGGTGGGGCTGAGTTTGCCAGAGTTGATCTCCTTTGTGTTTTGGAAGACCTTACGGAGGACCCAGTTGCTTATCTTGAAAGTTCGGATCCTCACGTTGCTGTTGTAGTGTCGAGCGGCCTGTTGCTGATAGACTGTGTTGCGGATGCTCACCTATTCTCGTAGCTCATCAACGGTGTCCAAGTTCTGGCAAAGATTCTGGTTGTTTGTTTCCTCGTCCGCCTATTGGAGCCTAGTGGACGGGACTGATACTTCAGCTGGGATGACTGCTTTAGACTCGTATGTGAGGGAGAAGGGGGTCTCGCCTGTTGACGAGAGAGGCGTGGTTCGGTATGACCAAAGCACTTCGGGTAACTCATCTGCCCATGCACCCTTTGCTTTCTACAATCGCTTCTTTAGGGTCTACATGATAGTCTTATTTGATGACTCGGCCTGGCCATTGGACTGGGGGTTACGGGGGGTCGAGAAGCTCAGTTTTATTCCCTATGTGTCACAGAAATCCCTGAAGCCCGAACTGATAAACTAGGATCCATTGTCAGTGACGATTTCCTTCGGTATCCCAAACTTGCATACGACATGCTTCCAAATAAACGCTTTTACCTCTCGGTCTCTAATTTGTGCGAAAGTTTTGGCTTCGATCCACTTAGTAAAGTAATATGTCATAGCCAACATGAAGACTTGCTGCTCGGGTGCGGTCGGTAGTTTTCCCACTATATCCATTCCCCACTTCATAAAAGGCCAGGGCGTGAGGATGGAGTAGAGTCACTCAGGTGAGAGGTGTGAGACATGAACAAACCTCTAACAATTATTGCACTTCTTCACAGAAGCAGCCAAATCAGTTCGTATTGTAGGCCAATAATACCCAACAGTGATCACCCAATGTGCCAGGCTACGTCCCCCAGCATGGTTTCCGCATCCGCCTTCATGGAGTTCGGCAAGAACTTGTTGGGCCTCCTCTAGGCTTGTGCACTTGAGATAGGGACCCGAGAATGATTTTCTGAGGAGTTGGCCCTCATGTATGGTGAATCTGACAGCTCTTGCTCTCAGTCAGCGTGCTTCGTTCTTGTTAGCGGGGAGTTCGTTGTGCTCTAAGTATTTCACTATTGGAGTCATCTAGCAGTCGGCTAGTTTAATATCCATTGCTTCCTTTGGGCGACTTGTTTGGTGGTTGTTCCTTCCAGTTGGCTGGCCAAACAATAGAGGGATGGATAACTGAGAAGAACATTTGAGCGTTAAGCCAAGGTTGGCAAGGGCGTTAGCGTGAAAGTTCTCTGCTCTTGGGACTTGGACAATAGAGAACTCTTCGAATTGGGCCTGCAGCTCCTTGACCATGTTTATGTTAGTGTATATTAGTGTATGCCCTAGAAATCATTCGTGTTGTCGGTTTCAAAGCATTTTGTCTTGTATCTATATATATCATAAATAATAGAAGAAATAGTTCTTCAATTCATATATGTAAATTGCTTCCTTTATTCAGTCATGCATTTAAAATAAAGTATGTATATGAATTGTCCAGATGATTCATTTAATAGGTAAATGAATTATCGAAAAGGGTTCCTTACGGAAGCAATATAAATTTGGGCAACTATATTTTACAGTAGGCATACCAGATGCTTCCAAAAGATATCATGAGTTGATATAAGTACGGATGATGATGATAGTCATGTCACTGGGGCATTGGTATGGATTAACGGTTGGTGAACTATTTTTCGAATGTGACCGAATAACGACAAATCACTTGGAAAAGCATGTAGTCAATGATTTATCATTTGGTTATATCAGTGCATGATGTAGTCCTTTGACCTGAGACATTGTAGTCGGATCCGATATGGATGCGTATGGTTCATACGGTGTATAAGTACGAGACTAATCATGTTTCGTACAATAAAGCCTATTTGGTCATGCGGAAACGAACAATGGTCAAGAGGGGATCCATTGACTCGGAAATATAGGATCGAGAGTACCGCTGACTCCATCCGGATTCGAGTTCCTAGAAGAACATCGATAAATGTAGAAAAACTGAATCTCTAGCCAGAGTCTATTATTAATCATACAAAAATAAGTTTGTGATGACAAGTTTCGGACATATTGATCGACAATTCGGTAGAAGATCGAGTTTAGGATTTTGACGTTCCATGAATCCATACTCGATTAGGATATCTCAATGGAGGGACTTTACCTGCATGGTACATATGATCTGAAATGGGTTTGATGAAGTATTTCTTCATCGTGGTTTAGGGACTATGGCACATTGCTAGATGTTTACCATAGTCGTTGGGCCTCCGGACAGGTTTCCGGATTCATCCAGAACCAGCTCAGGGCTAATCCACGGTGGACCTACATGGTCACACCAATAGCCTTGGGAAGTTAGAGAAGGATGAGAGAGAGAAATGATTATCCGAAGAGCGCTAGCACCTTCTGAGGGTAATAACGGGATTTCTATAGTAATAGTTACATAGAAATCATTTGTGACATTTTAAGGGTTAAAATGGTCAAGCATCCTGTTTCCCCTTTGGGCCAAGACGATTTTGGCCCTAACAGTTTGCCCCTACTCCTCATTTAAGATTTTTAGTCATAGAGTAGGGAGCGATCAAAAGTGTGCGCTGTCTTCTTTTCAGGTGATCGATTGCTGGCGCACTGGCCGTTTTATGCAAGTGATTTGTAGCACAACCGCTGATATCTTATTGCCATTTGGAGTGTGCAATCATCCGAGGGGTGTCTATCGGTGTGAAGGCCGACAGGGAATGAGATACCACGAGCTTAAGTTCACACATTCGTTCGGTATGTCCGGGCACTGAGGAATGAGCAAACCCTCTATGCTAGGGGTTTCTCTGCTCGTGTGCCGGTAAGCGAGTTTAGAGAAAATTAAAATTGGAGGTCGTTTCGTAGGGGTACTCGGGTGACCGGTGGATAAATCGACTCGGCCAGCCTTCTGGACCGTGTGACTAGCGCTAGTGATACCACGGGGCTTTTTCTGGACGCACCTAGGTCGAACAAAATACGCGATCTCGACCATAGGTTACCTACTAGTCCATTATGGATGACCGAATAGTGAGACCTACTGATCATCTCGAGGGGGCACACAAGCTTGTTGTTCCAAGTCGGTCAGTCAGTTAGTCAATTGCTGGCTGGTCAGTCCGAAATACGGACAGTTGTACGTGGCTTTCGTACGGCGCTTCGATTTCCTATACTACGATCTCTGCCCACGTGTACGATGGCGATCGACTTTTCATTATGGGGGCGGGAAAACTAAAGTCACTCTGACATTGGGCCAATTGCAGGCTGCCACATGTTTGCTTCCTGTCAAATTTCTCTTATAAAACAAAGAGCGAACTGTTCATCTCCATTCACGTTTTTCCTCCATTTTTCTGCAAAAAAATTTTTTCTTCTCTCCTTTTCGTTTCATTTCTTTGTTTGAGTAGTGGTGGTTCACTTTCTGCAAGTTTAGGAGTCTTTTTACGGTAAATGCTCTCTCTTTGGGCTGATTTTTGGGTTTGTTTTGTTTGATTGTTCTGTTGCTGAATTTTGGAAGATAGGGTGAATTTTTTTTTTGAGGTTTTGAGTAGTTTTTGACTGGGTTTGGGGTGTTAGAATACTGATTTTTAAATAGGCTTGAATTTGGTATTCGGTGGGTTCTGAGATTTGTCTAGGTTTTGGTCTTTTTTTAGGTGTTTTTGGATGGAGCCGAGAAGACGAAAACAAGTTAGTTATGCACTTGAGTCAGCTCGGTTGTCTCTCTGATCTATAGGTGACGTTAGATTCGATCTAGGGGTAGTAGGTTATCTGATGTAAAACCCCCCTCCATCAGGTATCCTCTGAATATCCCTCAAGAGAATCCCGAGTACATGTCTGGAGAACGAGTTGTATTTAGAAAAAAGTCTGTAAGGATAATAATAATAATATCCAAAACATGCATATAAATGTCACGCAGGATCAAACTTATAATTTACAAACTTTAAGAAATTCACAAGATCAAACATATTTATAGGGTGGGCTACAAATGTCTTTCACAAATATTTATCATTTACATATTACTCAAGATGATAATAAATCATCTCCCTCACGTGTAGTCCCGCTGTCTCTAGCATCCCTCGCGTTCTGTTACCTCAAAGCAATCAAATGAAAGGGTAGCGCTAATCGCTCAGTAAGGAATGATCCTTTATATCTTTTAACACATCACTTATTTTTTTTTACATCTAGGATACCTTCCCTTTTATTACTATTCATATGCTTTCATCATTTTATCCCATGGCTATATAACTCAATGTGTACACACCCCATAGCATGACATAACATCTAAAATCATCTAACATGAGTATAAATCATCTCATGATGTAAATACACTCATAACTCATGTATGCAACTAAATGCATATGAAACATTTAACGTCTACGATCGAACTTTTCTTAGCATCTTAAGCACTTCATATCATCTAGCCTCAAATTCATCTAGCGCTCATATCATCGAGGCATGCTTACGTTATTTAGCATCTAAAGCATATATCATCTTTCCTCAACCGTATACGAGGATATGCTTACGCGTTTTCATAATGTCTATATGCATATCTATCATGTCTATTGCATCTCTAACATCTTATGGCATGTAAATACATATTTGGTGAGCTTAATACTTTTAATTCATCTATGGATTATCAATCCATTTACATTACCTCTTGCTCACATACACCTCTTAAAACATGTATTATTTGCATCTTCATGCCATTTCATAACATAATCATGTATTGACATCATGACCATGTTATCTTTCAAAGATCTCTAACTAATGGGTAAACATTAGTAATGGCAACTTACAATAATACATGAATAATCAATTCATAATCATAAGAATTGATCTTGTTAAATCTTAAACTTTAATAACCAGTTTATACTTCAGGCCATTTTCCATCCTTTTCTCAAACGATTGGCTCTTGCTAAACATAAAAAGTTATAGGTCTGTGTCTTAGCTTCTAATGCTTCAAGAATCATCTTTTCGATTTTTAAACTCAAGTTATGGTCGAAACACTGAAGGTTACAAAACCCCTAAGCCCACTAAATCCGAATTTTCATATTTACTATGCCACATCAATTCTATTGACATTGACCAATAGGTTACTTATGGATCAAATAAACCTCCCCTTATAGTCTTTAAAATCTTAAAGAAAGTGTGAAATCTCATTCCATAATCATCCATTATTGCTATAACATTGTAAGCTAATGCAAACAACACATCAACACTTCTAATAGCAACCATTCAACACCATGTGGCCTCCAATACTACAATTTTTGCCACAATCAGTATCCACACTTCATTTTCTTCAATCAAACATCACAACTCATAAAACATAATAGCAATAACTTCTGTATAATGAATTCAGGCAATAATAGAATAAAGTTCAACTACACTTGCCATCAACTAATTCTATGCCTTAAAGCTTATTTAAGGTTTCATAAAATCTACAACCTACATAAACCCTAAGTCATGGGAGGTTCTTCCTACCTTTTAAAGTTCCTCCAACAAATCCTTTGCCTTTGACTTCTTTTACACCTTAATCCTACATATATAACATTATACCTCAACATCTACCTCAAATCTTCAAATCACATCAAAACTAAAGTTTTTAATCCTTACCTTAAACCCTCAAATTGAAGATCCAAGGCTCCTATCTTGTTTCCCTTGAAAAATTATGCAAAACTCCTTGAAAACCTAGAGAAAGGTTGTTTCATGAAGATTTGAGAGAAAATGAAGAAATGTTGAAGAAGGCTCTCTCCTTTGGCTTGAACGAATTTCATCTCATTTATAGGAAAATATTTCATTTATTTTCCAAATTATGCAATTGGCCCAATTATTTTAATTGTATAACTCTAAGTCCTTAATCTTCATATAGGGCATTTTGGTCATTTCACACTAGACATAATTATTACTTAATTAATGCCATTAATGCAATGAAGCCTACTCATCCTTGACTTTTTCAATGCTTATCCATAGCAAATAACCATTTTGCCCCTAAGCCTCTTTATGGATAATTGATTCATACCGTTCCAAATGAATTGACTATTTTGCCCTTAGTTAGATTTTATGCTTTTTAACATAAATATAAACATTTAAAGGACTATTTTGAGTTAGGAACATACCTTTGACATCTTGGGTATTACATTTCCTCCCCCCTTACATAATTTCGTCCTCGAAATTATAGAAATAGCTTTGGGTATCGACTTCTCATATCTTGCTCCATTTCCCCAGTAGCTTCTTCTATCTTGTGATTCCTCAAAGTACTTTAACTAGTGGAATTTGCTTGTTTCTGAGCTCTTTTACCTTTCTGTCAAGGATTTGAACTGGGCGTTCCTCATAAGCCAATTATCTGTAATCCACTTCCTCCATCATAAGCACATGTGAAGGATCACTAACATACTTACGCAACAAAGAGAAATGGAAAACATTATGGACTCTTTCCATGCTCATTGGCAGTGCAGTGCTATAAGCTACTTTGCCTACCCTTTCCAATACTTCAAAGGGTCCAATGTAACGTGGAGCGAGCTTGCCTTTCTTTCCAAATCTCAAAATATGTTTATAAGCGCACTTTTACAAAAACTTTTGTCGCCCTGGAATTCCACTTTTTCTTTTAGGTCGGCATGCTCTTTTGTCGATCTTGCTTGCTTCATTCTTTCTGTAATAAGCTTAACATCTTCAATCATTTTCTGGGTCATCTCTGGTCCAACTGCTTGAATCAAGATCTTTTTCTCCAATATCATCCCAATACAAGGGATCTGCACCTTCTTCATATAATGCTTCATATGGGGCCATGTGGATAGTGGTGTAGCTGTTGTTATGGCAAATTCTATTAGTGGAAGTACATCACTCCATTTTGCCTGTGATCCATACAACAAGCTCTCAGCATGTCTTCAATCACTTGGTTGGTCCTTTCAGTTTGACCATCAGTTTGAGATGATAAGCCGTACTGAAGGCTAACTTTGTACCCAATGCTCTCTGCATTCCAACCAGAAAGCTGATATGAACCGGTATCTCTGTCAGATACGATCGTCTAGGTACTCCATGTAATCTCACAATCTCTTTGACAAATTGCCCCACGAAATGCATCTACTTATCCGTCATAGGTAGAAAATGAGCTGTCTTGGTCAATCTATCAACCACCACCCAGTTGCATTATATCCTTGCTGAACTTTAGGAAGTCCCATAATGAAGTCCATTGAGATATCCTCCCATTTCCATTTAGAATCTCTAAGGGTTGAGTAATCCTGATGGTCTCTGGGCTCTGCCTTTACTTGTTGACATGTTAAACATCTGGCAACATAATCGGCAATTGTCGTTTTTCATACCTGACCACCAATACTTTTCTTCACATCTTGATACATTTTACACTCCCAGGGTGGGCTGTATAAAGTGTATTGTGTGCCTCACTAAGGATTTTATTCCTTAGTTCATCATCTTGAGGTACACATATTCATCTCTAAACATCGTGCCCATTGACTATTTTAAAGTGTCTCTTTACCCTCTATTATCCGCTGGCGATTTCTTGCAGCATCATCTTATCCTGTTTCATCTTGATCTCCCACCAAAGTGGGTTTGATCTCCAATTGCCAATCCTCCTTTGATCCCAATTTCAATTCCTTCTTGGAGGATCTCCTGCTGTAATTGTCCCGTACAGTGATTTGAGATAAGAGACTTTTCTACTAAGGGCATCTGCTACTGCATTAGCTTTCCCTGATGGTATCGATGTCACAGTCATAGTCTGTCACCAATTCTAACCATCTCCTCTGTCTCATATTCAACTCTTTCTGAGTGAGAAATACTTCAAACTCTTATGGTCAGTGTATATGTTGCATTTCACTCCTACAAAGTAGTGTCGCCATATCTTCAAAGCGAAAACCACGGCTGCGATTCCAAGTCATGGGTAGGATATATCTCTCATAGTCTTTCATTGTCTAAGGCATAAGCAATGACTTTCCCTTGCTGCATCAACACTGCTCCTAACCATTATGGGAGGCATCAACGTAAAATTATAATCAATGCCTTCTTCTGGCAATGTAAGAATGGAGCTGTAGTTAATCTTTTCTTCAACTCCTGAAAGCTTTGCTCGTATGCCTCATTCCATTCAAAGGTACTTCTTTCTTGGTGAGAGCTGTAAGTGGTCGTCTATCTTTGCAAAGCCTTCCGAACTTCCATAGTACCCTGCTAAGCCCAGAAAACTTCTAACCTCTTTCACTGTCTTTGGCCTCTGCCACTCGGGCACCGCTTCTACTTTACTAATCCACTGATACACCATCTTTAGAGATCACATGACCCAAAAGGTAACCCGATCCAACCAAATCACATTTTGAAAATTTAGCATACAGTTGTTTCTCCTCGCAATCTTTGTAACCACAATCTCAAGTGTCCGGCATGTTTCTTCTAAAGTCTTGGAATAAACTAGGATATCATCAATAACACCACTATGAATTGTCAAGGCACATCATGAAAAACTCTTTTCATCAAGTCCATAAAAATTGCAGGTGCATTATTCAATCCGAATGGCATCACAACAAATTCATAATGCCCATACCTTGTTCGGAAAGCCGTTTTCGGTATATCTTCCTTAGCCACTCTAACCTGATGTATCTTGACCTTAGATCAATTTTTGAAAACACTGAGGCACCTTTAATTGGTCAAACAAATCATCTATCCTCGCAATGGGTACTTATTCTTTACAGTTACTTATTCAGTTCACGGTAATCTATACACATTCTCATAGACCATCCTTTCTTTTCACAATAGAATTGGAGCACCCCATGGGATGACTCGGCCTGATAAAGCCCTTGTCTAACAACTCTTGAACTGCTTCTTCATTCTTGGAGCTCAGCTGGGGCCATGCGATAAGGAGCCTTAGAATTGGTGCTATACCGGGGCTAGTTCTATACTAAACTCCATTTCCCCTCTGGAGGTAAACCTGGCAATTCATCTGGAAACACGTCAATAAATTCATTTACCACAGGTACCATTGTACACTTGAGCTCGAACTCTCCCCCTTATTTACTACTGTCAATGTACCCAGAAACACCCTTTTTCAACATCTTTCTAGCTTTCTGCACTAATCATCATGCTAGTTGGGGGTCCTTCTCCAAAAATGAAGTTATCCCCATAGTCTAGATTAAACTTGACTTTTTTCCTACGACAGTCTATCTCTGCTCCATATCACTAAGAAAGTCCATCCCAAGAATGATGTCAAAGTCGGGCATATTGAAGACAATCAAATCTACCATCATTTTTCGGCCTTTAATCCCTAACTCCCCCATTAAGACTTCATTGGTCACTACACCCTCACCATCAGGCAATTCAATCCTAATGGCTTTTTCTACTCTAATAGGCATTAACCCTAATCTCTTAATCATACCATAGGAGATGAATGAATGATACACCAGAATCAATCAAGGCATACAAGGAGTATCATGGAATATAACTGACCAGTGACTGCTGAAGGGCTGCATCTGCCTGCATCTGGGCCCATTATATACCCTGGCTGTCGTGCCTCCAACTACAGGTACTGAAGTTGCAGAACCAATGGGACATCTCTAGCAATATGACCTGGCTGGCGGCACCTGAAACAAACATTGGTCCCCACTAGACATTCACCCCGTGTCTTCTCTGACATTTCTTACAGTAACTGACCCCACCTTTCCTTTGTTGGCCCTTTTTTCTTCTGTCTTTCCTGTTGGCTTTAGGTATGACTCCTTTCTTGCCTTTACCCTTATCGTCTTTGCCAACAACTTGTTCTGCACTACTAGGTTGGCCAAGCTGGAGAGGACTACTTGCCACTGTTGGGGAAAGAACTAATCTGGTCTCCTTCTGTAAGTACACCTCTCTCTGAGGGCTCTGGCGAGTGCTTCACTATATGTTTGGGAGGGCTGATGACCTACATAACATCTCTGGCAATAGTGGGATGAAGTCCCCCCACAATCTCTCCAATCAGTCTGTGGTGTCTGACCATGTGGGTGCAAACTTAGCCAGGAGTTGAACTTGATTGAATACTCTTTACCGTCATATTTCCTTGTTGCAGACTAATAAATTCTTGTAGTTTTGAGGATATCATGTCTGCTGTCCGGTACTGCTCCTCAAACAATTCCTTGAACCCTGACCAAGTGAGAGTGGTGGTATCTTGATCTGCTCCATAAGCTCCCACCATGTCATAGCTCTCCTCTCACAGGTACGTACTACCGGATCTTTCCTTGATCTGTCATAGGAATAGCAGTAGCTTTCTCCACCAACTTGATCCATTGTTCGCTACTACTGGATCATTGTGCCATAAAATTCTGGAGGCTGATGTTTACTTGAGAGGCCATAAATTGGTTCAATCTGCTTTGGGACAACCATTGCTTCTGAGTACTTGTCCCTGCTGCTTGACTTGGTACCACATTGGTTTTCATGTTGTTACCGAGCACTGTACTTTCCGGCGGGGTTCTCCTTAAAGCTCTATTAACAGCCTCTTGAATCATACGCTCCAATGTTGCAACATCTAAACCCGGAGTGCTTGAAGTAGCAGCTGCTGGTTAGAGCTTCAGGTGCAGTTGGAACATCTTGTGCATTTGAAGCATCACTGCGACCTGGATCTGTTCTCCTGGTTTTCCTCATATTTATTCCCTATCACAGTCACACATATAACGTTAATCATCTAATCAATCCTACATAAATTAGGTGCATACTTACAGCGATCGGACAACTTAGCAGCGGAACTTTACATGAGGAATACTGTCATCAACTCTCATAAATGCCTGACTCCAAATAGAAAACATCTTAAACACCCCTTTTAAAGTAAAAAAAAACTTGCTCGATACCAATGTAAAACCCCCCTCCAGTCAGGTATCCTCTGAATATCCCTCAATGAAATCCCGAGGATACATGTCTGGAGAACGTTGTTTTAGAAAAATCTGTATAAGGATATAATAATATATCCAAAACATGCTATAAAATATCACGCAGATCTAAACTTATAATTTACAAACTTAAGAAATTACAAGATCAAAACATATTTAAGGGTGGAAGCTTCCAAATGTATTTCACAAATATTTATCATTTACATATTTACATCAGATGATAATAAATCATCTCCCCTCACGTGTAGTCCCCTGTCTCTAGCATCCCTCGCTTCTAGTCTACTGCAAAGCATCAACAATAAGGGTGACGCTAATCGCTCAGTAAGGAATGATCCGTTTATCTGTTAACACATCACTTATTTTTTTTTACATCTAGGGATCCTTCCCTTTTTTACTAATCATATGCTTTTCATCATTTACCATGGCTATATAAACATCAATGTGTACACACACATCACATAGCATGACATAACATCTAAAATCATCTAACATGAGTATAAATCATCTCATGATGTAAATACCTCATAACTCATGTAATGCAACTAAATGCATAGACACTTTACGTCTAGCCGATCGGACTTTTCTTAGCATCTAAGCACTTCATATCATCTAGCCTCAAATCTCTAGCGCTCATATCTCGGGAGGCATGCTTACGCGTTTTTTAGCATCTAAAGCATATATCATCTTTCCTCAACCGGTCAAACAGATACTTACGCGTTTTTCATAATGTCTATATGCTTCTATCATGTCTATTCATCTCTAACATCTTATGGCATGTAAATACATATTTTGGTGAGCTTAATACTTTAATTCATCTATGGATTATCAATCCATTTACATTACCTCTTGCTCACATACACCATCTTAAAACATGTTATATTGCATCTTCATGCCATTTCATAACTTTATCATGTATTGACATCAGACCATGTTTATCTTTCAAAGATCATCTAACATGGGTAACATTAGTACATGGCATACTTACAATAATACATGAATAATCAATTCATAATCATAAGAATTGATCTTGTTAAATCTTAAACTTTAATAACCAGTTTATACTTCAGGCCATTTTCCATCCTTTTCTCAAACGAATTGGCTCTTGGCATAAACATAAATTTATAGGTCTGTGTCTTAGCTTCTAATGCTTCAAGAATCTCTCTTTCGATTTTTATAACTCAAGTTATGGTCGAAACACTGAAGCAGGTTAACAAAACCCCTAAGCCCACTAAATCCGAATTTTCATATATACTATGCCACATCAATTCCTATTGACATTGACCAATAGGTTAACTTATGGATCAAATAAACCTCCCCTTAATAGTCTTTAAAATCTTAAAGAAAGTGTGAAATCTCATTCCCATAATCTCCATTATTGCTATAACATTGTAAGCTAATGCAAACAACCATCAACACTTCTAATAGCAACCATTCAACACCATGTGCCTCCAATACTACATTTTTTGCCACAACAGTATCCACACTTCATTTTCTTCAATCAAACATCACAACTCATAAAACATAAATAGCAATAACTTCATGTATAATGAATTCAAGGCAATAAGTAGAATAATGAGTTCAACACACTTGCCATCAACTAATTCTATGCCTTAAAGCTTTAATTTAAGGTTTCATAAAATCTACAAACCCTAGCATAAACCCTAAGTCATGGAGGTTCTTCCTTACCTTTTTAAAGACTTCCTCCAACAAATCCTTTGCCTTTGACTTCTTTTACACCTTAATCCTACATATATACTTATACCTCACATCTACCTCAAATCTTCAAATCACATCAAAACTAAAGTTTTTACCTTACCTTAAACCCCTCAAATTGAAGATCCAAGCTCCTTCTTGTTCTCCTTGAAAAATTATGCAACATCCTTGAAAACCTAGAGAAAGAAAGCTTGTTTCATGGAAGATTTGAGAGAAATGGAAGAAATGTTGAAGAAAGGCTCTCTCCTTTGGCTTGAACGAATTTCATCTCATTTATAGGAAAATATTTCATTTATTTTCCAAAATTATGCAATTGGCCCAATTATTTTAATTGTATAACTCATAAGTCCTTAATTCTTCATATAAGGCGTTTTGGTCATTTCACACTAGACATAATTATTACTTAATTAATGCCATTAAATGCAATGAACCTCCTCATCCTTGACTTTTTCAATGCTTATCCAGGCAAAATAACCATTTTGCCCCTAAGCCTCTTTATGGATAATTGATTCTACCGTTCCAAATGAATTGACTATTTTGCCCTTAGTTAGATTTATGCTTTTTAACATAAAATAAACATTTAAAGGACTATTTTGGTTAGGAACATACCTTGGACATCTTGGGTATTACATCTGATCCATCCGACCGGTGGTGAAGATCGTGCTAAGGTCTTGAGTAAAAGGGTCGGTCGTCCAAACCGAGTAGCTAGTTGTACAACAGTTAACTTTGGATTGGTGAGTCATTGACAAAGGGATAGAACTCATAGGGGTAAGCTCGGAGGTTGATCGTTCACTTGGGGCGAGCAAGAAAGGCATTCATTGAATCTAGGGCCAGTTGGTCAATAGTGCGGGCGAGTTGTGTTAAGTCCTTTCCATCGTCGTTCGGTCGATAGTGCGGGGCGATCGGAGCTTAGGCTTATGAGTTGACAGATTGTTGACGGTGATAGGTCGACCGTGCTGTAGGTCGAGCCATAGCTTGGTGATAGTCATATTCGGCGGTCGTGGTTCAGGGCGAGTGTCATTGACACTTGGGTTTTGGGAGTTCAAACCTGGGATCTAGTCGATCTATTGGGTAGGGCGATCAAGTCAATGTTCAGACTCGAGTCAGCTACATCGAGCGGGGTTGTGGCAGATGCTAGGGTGAGTATGACACTGCCCACACCATGGTATGATGTCCGGGGGGCATTCCGGTGGGTATGTCGATCGATGTTAGTATAGCTATCTCGAGTGCTGTCGTTCAGTGGTTCGGGCAGGCATGGGAGAAGTGGGGAAGACTGCGAAGGGGCCAATAGTCCATCTTCGTCTAGTAGTAGCTTTGAAGAGGAGCCGAGCCAACAGGGTAGTGGGATCTTGACTAAGGATTATCTGCCCGCTTAAGATAGCGATGTATGGCACATCCAACTTTGTATCACATTCCGAATTTAGTTGAGATACGAGTGCCACAGTCACATGAGTGGGTTGATTGGAGGCGAAAGTCTGTGTAGTGTTTATGAGAAGTGGTTTTACGATGGGTTGAGTGTGCCTTTTCCTCGCCTCGCCTGGGAGGTGTTGAACCACTTCATGATTGCCCTGTCCAGCTCATGCCGAATGGGTAGAGATTGCTTATGGCTCTGGATGACCTCTATGTCCGGACCAGGTGATGTTCAGGTTGCACGAGCTGTTATACTCGTACTTTCTGAGGAGAATGACAAAGAGAAAGGTCGATATCTGATTAACCTGAGGCACAATCGGTCTCACCTAGTGACGACCTGCGGTCCAGCGAAAAGAACTGGAAAGACCGATACTTTTTGTGAAGGGTCAACCGTCTTTGGAAGGAGAGGACAGGGCGATATCCCAAGTAGTTGGCGAGCTACTAGTGAGAACTTTGTTGTTTTTTGTACTTTGATTACTAAATCTTGATTGTGTTTTTTGCTTCAGAGCTTGAGTACATCGGCCGTTAGAGCGGAGACAGCTTAGACGCGGTGACCCAAAGATCTAGCCATTCCGAAGGTACAGAGGGATTGGCGATAGTATTGGCAGAGTCCTACCTTAGACCAACCATCTTTGGGCCAGAGTAGAGGCCATTCAACAGGTTTCCCTTCCCTTCGCTTCGTTGAGGCAGACTTGGGATATGCTTCTGGCTCGGTACTACAATCATATCATTTATGGTGGTCAAGGCTGAACCCACTAACCGTTGGAGAGTTTGCACTTGCAGAGACACTATGAAGAAGTTGACCGTCCCTAGTGCAAGCGAGTCCATCGCCCACGTCGGGAGAAAATGAGGAGGGAATCCCGCCCAGAAAAGATAGGAGAGCGGAGGATGTGTTGGCGATATCGCCGAGTAAGCGCCTGCATCGGGCTGGGTCCGTCCTAGACTGCGGTCTTGGATGAGGAGACCGAGACGATTACTTTCAAGATTTCGGCTACTGTGTCGACCATTTCCGACGCGACTTCCATGACCAACACTACAACTCGTTCTTATTCTTGGAAGATGAGGCGCCTTTGAACCAGATAGGCGCAATTGATGCTGTTGACTGGGGGGTATCCCCCGCTTTTCAGGTATTGTAGGAGTTTCGTTTTATTTTGTTCCTACTTTCATACTGATGACAA
The DNA here is from genome assembly GCF_008641045.1 of Pistacia vera. Taxonomy (NCBI): domain Eukaryota; kingdom Viridiplantae; phylum Streptophyta; class Magnoliopsida; order Sapindales; family Anacardiaceae; genus Pistacia; species Pistacia vera. The sequence goes on from NW_022196125.1 coordinate 107,904, forward strand.
TGTTTTGTTGTGCAGGCATTCACGAGCAGTCCATATAAGGAAGTCTGTGGTGGCATAGGAGAAAGGATACAAGATGTGTCCAAGGCGAACACTAGTTTGCGCCAGAGGGGCAGCAACCCGAAGGCCGAGCAAGAGAGTTAGCAGCATTTTAGGGACGTTGAGCGTGAGTTGAGAGGACTAAAGGTGAGTTGGCTAAAGACCGCAGAGGTCGATTCCCTTAGAGCAGGGCCTCTCTATTGCAGATGATGCTGTTATCAGGGCCCGAGGAGAGCTCATGCTCGAGTATAAAGCCAGGAACACTTCCCGCTAGAATCTAGATGAAGACATCCTGCTCATGTAGGAGATGTTAAATGAGGGAGCTGAGCATACAGAGAAGCAGATTATGAGCAAATGCTTGATTTTGCTAGTCTATCAAGACCGGGTTATTGGGGATGTGAGCAACCAAGCTGCAAGGGCGGGTACTGGTGCTAGCAATGGAGTGACCGAGTCGGAGATGGGAGAGACGACTCGTATCGACGACACTTAGTTTATCTGTTTGCTCATGTATCTTGGGGCCTGCGATGCCCTTTTTCTTGGCATGTGTGCCTTTTTATGTACTCTGAACTGGGCCGTTTGAGGCTTATTTATTATACTTGCTGTTCTAACTTTTGTTACTTTCTTGATGGATGAATGAGTTGTTCTTGCTTCTTTACTTGTGGATGTACTAGGGTTGAGCTCTCGTGTAGTGTTTGTGATTTTAGTGCTGCCCCGTGGCTAACATGTGGGCCATTTGTTGGCTAGATCGATGTTTTGCCGACTAAGGGTGTAAGAACCCTTCACTCATCTGGCCGATCGAGTGTGTAGCTTCATGGATCGAGTGGGGTCATCCGAAGGTGTGTATTTTTGGATCGGGCAAGGTTGATCCGAAGAGTTTAGTTCCATGAATGAATAGGTCGATTCAAAGGTGTATTTTCGTGGATCGGGTAGGGCTGATCCGATGGTATAAATAAGCGTCGTGGATCTGGCGGGGCCATCCAATGTGTAAATTCTTGTCATGGATCAGACAGGGCCGATCCAAGGTGTAAATTACTTGATGGATCGAGCAAGGCCGATCCAATGGTGTAAATTCGTATCATGGATCGGAGGGCCGATCCAAGTGGTAAATACAATTGATCGAACAGGTCGATCTGAGATGAAATTTTTTGGATAATACTTCATTAATTGGGCCATGAGGCCGACTATCATGAGGAGGTGGATAGGCCCATTCTTCCTTTTTTAATAAAAACAAAAGAAAACTGACAGAAAACAGTTCACCTAAAAGTAGTAGCGTTGAGGTGAATAGCATTCCAACTATTACCGATGTCTTAACCGTCGGAGTTTGGAGTTTGTAAGCACCCTTCCTTACTTCTTTGGTAATCATGTAGGACCTTCCTGGTGGGGCTGATGTTTGCCAAGTGCCGAGCACTTGAGATTTGTGTTACAAAGATTAAGAGAGAAACAACTGTATGCCAAATTTTCAAAATGTGAGTTTTGGTTGGATCGGGTTACCTTTTTGGGTCATGTGATCTCTAAAAACGGTGTATCAGTGGATCCTAGTAAAGTAGAGGCAGTGCTCGAGTGGCAGAGGCCAAAGACAGTGAAAGAGGTTAGAAGTTTTCTAGCTTAGTAGGGTATTATAGGAAGTTCATGGAAGACTTTGCAAAGATAGCCAGACCACTTACAGCTCTTACCAAGAAAGAAGTACCATTTCAATGGACAGAGGCATGCGAGCAAAGCTTCAGGGGTTGAAGAATAGATTAACTATAGCTCCAATTCTTACATTGCTAGAAGTAGGCATTGATTATGATATTTACGTTGATGCCTCCTACAATGGTTTGGGAGCAGTGTTGATGCAGCAAGGGAAAGTCATTGCTTATGCCTCCAGACAACTGAAAGAATATGAGAGCAGATATCCTACCCATGACTTGGAATTTGCAGCAGTGATTTTTGCTTTGAAGAAATGGCGACACTACTTATATGGAGTGAAATGCAACATATACACTGACCATAAAAGTTTGAAGTATTTCTTCACTTAGAAAAAGTTGAATATGAAACAGAGGAGATGGTTAGAATCGTGACAGACTACGACTACGACTGCGACTGCGACTGCGACATCAAATACCATCCAGGGAAAGAAAATGCAGTAGTAGATGCCCTTAGTAGAAAAGTCTCTTTATCTCAGATTACTGTACAGGGACAATTACAGCAGGAGATCCTCCAAGAAGGAATTGAAATTGTGATCAAAGAAGGATTGGACCAAATAGAGATCAAACCCACTTTGGTGGAGGAAATCAAGATGAAACAGGGTAAAGATGATACCTGCAAGGTGATCTGCCAATGGATAATAAAGGGTAAAGAGACAGACTTTAAAATAGTCAATGGGGCACTAATGTTTAGAGATAAAATATGTGTACCTCAAAATGATGAACTAAGGAATAAAATCCTTAGTGAGCCACACACTACACTTTATACAGCCCACCCTAGGAGTGTAAAGATGTATCAAGATGTGAAGAAAAGCTATTGGTGGTCAGGTATGAAAAACAACATTGTCGATTATGTTACCAGATGCTTAACATGTCAACAAGTAAAGGCAGAGCATCAGAGACTATCAGGATTACTCTAACCCTTAGAGATTCGTAAATGGAAATGGGAGGATATCTCAATAGACTTCATTGTGGGACTTCCTAAAGTTCAGCAAGGATATAATGCAATCTAAGTGTTGGTTGATAGATTGACCAAGACAGCTCATTTTCGACCTATGACAGATAAGATAGATGCATTTCGATTGGGGCAATTATATGTCAGAGAGATGGTGAGATTACATGGAGTACTAAAGACGATTGTGTCAAATAGAGATACTAGGTTCATATCAGCTTTCTAGGTTGGAATGCAAAGAGCATTGGGTACAAAGTTCACCTTCAGTACGACTTATCATCCTCAAACTGATAGCCAAACTGAAAAGACTAACCAGGTGATTGAAGACATGCTTAGAGCTTATTGTATAGATCACAAAGCAAAATGGAGTGATATACTTCCACTAATAGAATTTGCCTATAACAACAACTACCAATCCACTATCCAGATGGCCCCATATGAAGCATTATATGGAAAAAGGTGCAGATCCACTTTGTACTGGGATGATATTGGAGCAAAAGACTCATTGATTCAAGCAGTTGGACAAGAGATGGCCCATAAAATGATTGTAGATGTAGAAATCTACCAGTACCGAAGGAGGGTCTAATCCTGTGAGGTTGAGACCACTAGCGATTCGCTACACCTGCACACGTAGAGAAACAAACGTGAAGGGATGGAAAACACTAGGGTGGTGTTTGTCGTAGGCACTCCGACGCTCAAGTCAGCAAGGATGAAAGAGGCTAATTTAGTGAGGGCTAGGGAGTAGAGAGTTTAGCAGAAGTCTGGTTGGGGACTGTGACTACGGCGGTGATGTGAAGTTCTCAAGTAGGAACTCCAGGTGTGAAGGTGTAGTATAATGTGTCCTGAGAGAGGGCTGGCCTCTGTTTATATAGTAACTGTCTGGTCTCCCAATCCTAGTGGGATTGGGAGTTCTCATAGTAATCCCTTTCCTCCAGGGATACGCCCTTCGATCCCCTTATCCTAGCGTGAGAGGGAATCCTAGTGTGACTCTAACACAGACCCCAGAGGAATTAGGGTGGTGGTGAGCTGTCTTACCAGTGTTCGAACAAGAAAGTGATCTCGAACAGGAAAGTGATCTCGAATAGGAAAGTGATCTGTGGATATCCGTGGGCTTTGAACTTGCTCATAGGTCTAGGAAGTGAACTAGGATTGGGAGGCTTATACTCGGATGGTTTGGGCTGACTGTACCTCATATCAAATAGGCCTAATCCAGATTGGGCTGCATTTGGATTGGGCCTGTCTCTTCCTCATTGTCAGTCCTGTTTTCCCATTTGGGCCAAAGACGATTTTTGGCCCTAACAGTTTGCCCCCTACTCTCTCAGTTAAGATTTTCTTAAGTCAGAGAGTAGGGAGCGATCAAAGTGTGCTCGGTCTTCTTTTCAGGTGATCGATTGCTGGCGCAACTGGCCAGTTTGATGCAAGTGATTTGTAGGCACAAGCCGCTTGATATCTATTGCCAATTTGGAGTGTGCAATCATCCGAAGGGGTGTCTGATCGGTGTGAAGGGCCGAAGGGAATGAGATGACCACGAGCTGTAAAGTTCACACATTCGTTCGGTATGTCCGGGCAACTGGAGGAATGAGCAAACCTCTTATGCTAGGGGTTTCTGCTCGGTGTGCCAGGTAAGCGAGTTAGAGAAGAAATTAAATTGGAGGTTCGTTTCGTAGGGGTACTCGGGTGACCGAGTGGATAAAATCGACTCGGCCAGCCTTCTGGACCGTGTGACTAGCGCTAGTGATACCACGGGGCTTTTTACTGGACGCAACTAGGTCGAACAAAATACGCGAGCTCTGACCATAGGTTACCTACTAGTCCATTATGGATGACCGAATAGGTGAGACCTGACTTGATCATCTCGAGGGGGCACACAAGCTGTGTTGTTCCAAGTCGGTCAGTCAGTTAGTCAATTGCGTGCTGAGTCAGTCCGAAATACAGGACAGTTGTACGTGGCTTTCGTACGGCGCTTCGATTTCCTAGGTACTACGGATCTCTGCCACGTGTACGATGGCGATCGACTTTTCATTATGGGGGCGGGAAAACTAAGAGTCACTCTGACATTGGGCCAATTGCAGGCTGCCACATGTTTGCTTCCGTCAAATTTCTCTTATAAAACAAAAGAGCGAACTGTTCATCTCCCATTCACGTTTTTCCTCCATTTTTCTGCAAAAAAATTTTTTTTCTTCTTCTCTTCTTTTCGTTTCAATTTCTTTGTTTGAGTAGTGGTGGTTCACTTTCTGCAAGTTTAGGAGTCTTTTTACGGTAAATGCTCTCTCTTTGGGCTGATTTTTTGGTTTGTTTTGTTTGATTGTTCTGTTTGCTGAATTTTTGGAAGATAGGGTGAATTTTTTTTTGAGGTTTTGAGTAGTTTTGACTGGGTTTGGGGTGTTTAGAATACTGATTTTTAGAATAGGCTTGAATTTTGGTATTTCCGGTGGGTTTCTGATGATTTGTCTAGGTTTTGGTCTTTTTTTAGGTGTTTTTGGATGGAGCCGAGAAGACGAAAACAAGTTAGGTATGCACTTGAGTCAGCTCGGTTGGTCTATCTGATCTAATAGGGTGACAGGTTAGATTCGAGTCTAGTGGGATGAGTAGGTTATCTGATGTAAAACCCCCCTCCAGTCAGGTATCCTCTGAATATCCCTCAATGAGAATCCCGAGGATACATGTCTGGAGAACGAGTTGTATTTAGAAAAAATCTGTATAAGGATAATAATAATAATATCCAAAACATGCATAAAATCACGCAGGATCAAACTTATAATTTACAAACTTTAAGAAATTACAAGATCAAAACATATTTATAGGGTGGAAGCTTACAAAGTCTTTCACAAATATTATCATTAAATTTACATCAAGATGATAATAAATCATATCCCCTCACGTGTAGTCCCGCTGTTCTAGCATCCCTCGCTTCTAGTCTACCCAAAGCAATCAACAATGAAAGGGTGAGGTAATCGCTCAGTAGAATGATCCGTTTATCTGTTAACACATCACTTATTTTTTTTTTTACATCTAGGGTACCTTCCCTTTATTACTAATTCATATGCTTTTCATCATTTTATCCATGGCTATATAAAACATCAATGTGTACACACACATCACATAGCATGACATAACATCTAAAATCATCTAACATGAGTATAAATCATCCATGATGTAAAATACATCATAACTCATGTAATGCAACTAAATGCATATGAAAAATTTAACGTCTAGCCGATCGAACTTTTCTTAGCATCTTAAGCACTCATATATCTAGCCTCAAATTCATTAGCGTCATATCATGGCGAGGCATGCTACGCGTTATTTAGCATCTAAAGCATAATTCAACTTTCCTCAACCGGTATACGAGGAATAGCTTACGCGTTTTTATAATGTCTATATGCATATTATCATGTCTATTTGCATCTCTAACATCTTATGGCATGTAAATACATATTTGGTGAGCTTAATACTTTTAATTCATCTATGGATTATCAATCCATTTACATTACCTCTTGCTCACATACACCTCTTAAAAATGTATTATATTTCGATCTTCATGCCATCATAACATTAATCATGTATTGACATCATGACCATGTTATCTTTCAAAGATCATCTAACTAATGGGTAAACATTAGTACATGGCATACTTACAATAACATGAATAATCAATTCATAATCATAAGAATTGATCTTGTTAATCTTAAACTTAATAACCAGTTTATACTTCAGGCCATTTTCCCCCTTTCCAAACGAATTGGCTCTTGGCATAAACATAAAAGTTATAGGTCTGTGTCTTAGCTTTTAATGCTTCAAGAATCATCTCATTTCGATTTTTATAACTAAGTTATGTCGAAACACTGAAGCAGGTTACAAAACCCCTAAGCCCACTAAATCCGAATTTCATATTTACTATGCACATCAATTTCTATTGACCTTGACCAAAGGTTAACTTAGGATCAAATAAACCTCCCCTTAATAGGCTTTAAAATCTTAAAGAAAGTGTGAAATCTCATTCCCATAATCATCATTATTGCTATAAATTGTAAGCTAATGAAACAAAACATCAACACTTCTAATAGCAACCATCAACCAGGGCCTCCAATACTACAATTTTTGCCACACAGTATCCACACTTCATTTTTTCAATCAAACATCACAACTCATAAAAAACTAAATAGCAATAACTTCATGTATAATGAATTCAAGGCAATAAGTAGAATAATGAGGTCACTACACTTGCCACAACTAATCTATGCCTTAAAGCTTAATTTAAGGTTTCATAAAATCTACAAACCCTAGCATAAACCCTAAAGTCATGGGAGGTTCTTTACCTTTTAAAGACTTCCTCCAACAAATCCTTTGCCTTTGACTTCTTTTACACCTTAATCCACATATATAACATTATACCTCAACATCTACCTCAAATCTTCAAATCACATCAAAACTAAAGTTTTTAATCCTTACCTAAACCCCTCAAATTGAAGATCCAGGCTCCATTCTTGTTCTCCTTGAAAAATTATGCAAAACTCCTTGAAAACCTAGAGAAAGAAAGCTTGTTTCATGGAAGATTTGAGAGAAAAGGAAGAAATGTTGAGAAAGGCTCTCTCCTTTGGCTTGAACGAATTTCATCTCATTTATAGGAAAATATTTCATTATTTTCCAAAATTATGCAATTGGCCCATTATTTTAATTGTAAACATAAGTCCTTAATTCTTCATATAAGGGCATTTGGTCATTTCACATAGACATAATATTACTTAATTAATGCCATTAAATGCATGAAGCCTACTCATCCTTGACTTTTTCAAGCTTATCCATAGGCAAAATAACCATTTTGCCCCTAAGCCTCTTTATGGATAATTGTCATACCGTTCCAAATGAATTGACTATTTTGCCCTTAGTTAGATTTATGCTTTTTAACATAAAATAAACATTTAAAGGACTATTTTGAGTTAGGAACATACCTTTGACATCTTGGGTATTACATTTCTCCCCCTTACAATAATTTCGTCCTCGAAATTATAGAAATAGCTTTGGGTACGACTTCTCATATCTTGCCATTTCCCAAAGCTTTTCTATCTGTGATTCCAAAGTACTTTAACTAGTGGAATTTGCTTGTTTCTGAGCTCTTTTACCTTTTGTCAAGGATTTGAACTGGGCGTTCCTCATAAGCCAAATTATCCTGTAATTCCACTTCCTCCATCTGAAGCACTGTGAAGGATCACTAACATACTTACGCAACAAAGAGACATGGAAAACATATGGACTCTTCCATGCTTTGGGGTGCAAGTCTATAAGCTACTTTGCCTACCCTTTCCAATACTTCAAAGGGTCCAAGTAATAGCTGGAGCGAGCTGTGCTTTCTTTCCAAATCTCAAAATATGTTTATAGGCGCAACTTTTACAAAAACTTTGTCGCCACTTGGATTCACTTCTTTTCTTTTTAGGTCGGCATAGCTCTTTTGTCGATCTTGAGCTTGCTTCATCTTTCTGTAATAAGCTTAACATCTTCAATCATTCTGGGTCATCTCTGGTCCAACTGCTTGAATCAAGGGTCTTTTTCTCCATATCATCCCAATACAAAGGGGATCGCACCTTCTTCCATATAAGTTCATATGGGCCATGTGGATAGTGGATGGTACTGTTGTTATAGGCAAATTCTATTAGTGGAAGTACATCACTCCATTTTGCCTTGTGACCATACAACAAGCTCTCAGCATGTCTTCAATCACTTGGTTGGTCCTTTCAGTTTGACCACAGTTGAGGATGATAAGCCGTACTGAAGGTAACTTTGTACCAATGCTCTCTGCATTCCAACCCAGAAAGCTGATATGAACCTGTATCTCTGTCGATACGATCGTTAGGTACTCCATGTAATCTCACAACCTTTGACATATAATTGCCCCAATCGAAAGCATCTATCTATCCGTCATAGGTAGAAAATGAGCGTCTTGGTCAATCTATCAACCACCACCCGATTGCATTATATCCTTGCTGAACTTTAGGAAGTCCCATATGAAGTCCATTGAGAATCCCCATTCCATTAGGAACTCTAAGGGTTGGAGTAATCCTGATGGTCTCTGTGCTTGCCTTATATTGTTGACATGTTAAACATCTGGCAACTAATCGGAATGTCGTTTTCATACGACCACCAATAACTTTTCTTCACATCTTGATACATTTTTCAATCCAGGGTGGGCTGTATAAAGTGTATTGTGTGCCTCACTAAGGATTATTCCTTAGTTCATCATCTTGAGGTACACATATTCTATCTCTAAACATCAGTGCCCATTGACTATTTTAAAGTCTGTCTCTTTACCCCTCTTATCCGCTGGCAGATATCCGCAGACTAATCTTTATCCTGTTTCATCTTGATCTCCTTACCAAGTGGGTTTGATCTCAATTGGGCCAATCCTCCTTTGATACAATTTCAATTCCTTCTTGGAGGATCTCCTGCTGATTGTCCCTGTACAGTGATTTGAGATAAAGAGACTTTTTACTAAGGGCACTGCTACTGCATTAGCTTTCCCTGGATGGTATCTGATGTCACAGTCATAGTCTGTCACCAATTCTAACCATCTCCTCTGTCTCATATTCAACTCTTTCTGAGTGAAGAAATACTTCAAACTTTATGGTCAGTGTATATGTTGCATTTCACTCCTTACAAGTAGTGTCGCCATATCTTCAAAGCGAAAACCACTGCTGCTAGTTCCAAGTCATGGGTAGGATATATGCTCTATAGTCTTTCAATTGTCTAGAGGCATAAGCAATGACTTTCCCTTGCGCATCAACACTGCTCCTAAACCATTATGGGAGGCATCAAAGTAAAAATCTAAATCAATGCCTTCTTCTGGCAATGTAAGAATTGGAGCTGTAGTTAATCTTTTCTCAACCCTGAAAGCTTTGCTCGTATGCCTCAGTCCATTCAAATGGTACTTCTTTCTGGTGAGAGCTGTAAGTGGTCTGGCTATCTTTGCAAAGCCTTCACGAACTTCCTATAGTACCCTGTAAGCCCAGAAACTTCTAACCTCTTCACTGTCTTTGGCCTGCGCACTCGAGCACCGCTTTACTTTCTAGGATCCACGATACACCATTTAGAGATCACATGACCCAAAAAGGTAACCCGATCCAACCAAAACTCACATTTTGAAAATTTAGCATACAGTTTTTTCTCTCGCAATCTTTGTAACACAAATCTCAAGTGTCCGGCATGTTCTTCTAAAGTTTGGAATAAACTAGGATATCATCAATAACACCACTATGAACTTGTCAAGGACATCATGAAAACTCTGTCATCAAGTCCATAAAAATTGCAGGTGCATGTCAATCCGAATGGCATCACAACCAATTCATGCCCATACCTTGTTCGGAAAGCGTTTTCGGTATATCTTCCTTAGCACTCTCACTGATGGTATCTTGACATTAGATCAATTTTTGAAAACACTGAGGCACCTTTAATTGGTCAAACAAATCATCTACCTCGGCATGGGTACTATTTCTTTACAGTTACTTTATCAGCACGGGAATCTATACACATTCTCATAGACCCACTTCTTTTCACAAATAGAATTGGAGCACCCCATGGGAATGACTCGGCCTGTAAAGCCCTTGTCTAACAACTCTTGTAACTGTTCTTCAATTCTTGGAGCTCAGCTGGGGCCATGCGATAAGGAGCCTTAGAAATGGGTGCTATACCGGGGGCTAGTTATACTTAAACTCCATTTCCCTCTTGGAGGTAAACCTGGCAATCATCTGGAAACACGTCAATAAATTCATACCACAGGTACCTCATGTACACTTGAGCTCGAAATCTCCCCTATTTTACTACATGTGCAATGTACCAGAACACCCCTTTTTCACATCTTTCTAGCTTTTGCTGCATAATCATCATGCTAGTTGGGGGTCCTCTCCAAATGAAGTTATCCCCATAGTCTAGATTAAACTTGACTTTTTTCCTACGACAGTCTATATCGCTCCATATCTACTAAGAAAGTCCATCCCAAGAATGATGTCAAAGTCTGGCATATTGAAGACAATCAAATCTACCATTATTTTCGGCCTTTAATAGACTAACTCCCATTAAGACTTCATTGGTCAATACACCCTCACCATCAGGCAATTCAATCCTAATGGCTTGTTCTACTCTAATAGGCATTAACCCTAATCTCTAATCATACCATAGGAGATGAATGAATGAGTAGCACCAGAATCAATCAAGGCATACAAGGGAGTATCATGGAATAATAACTGACCAGTGACTGCGAAGGGCTGGCATCTGCCTGCATCTGGGCCACATTATATACCCTGGCTGTCGTGCCTCCAATACAGGTACTGAAGTTGCAGAACCAATGGGCAATCCTAGCAATATGACCTGGCTGGCGGCACCTGAAACAAACATTGGTCCACTAGACATTCACCCCGGTGTCTTCTCTGACATTTCTTACAGTAACTGACCCCACCTTCCTTTGTTGGCCCTTTCTTCATGTCTTCCTGTTGGCTTAGGTTGACTCCTTTCTTGCTTTACCCTTATCGTCTTTGCCAACAAACTTGGTCTGCACTACTAGGTTGGCCAAGCTGGAGAGGACTACTTGCCACTGTTGGGGAAGAACTAATCTGGTCTCCTTCTGTAAGTACACCTCTGCTCTGATGGCTCTGGCGAGTGCTTCACTATATGTTTGGGAGGGCTGATGACCTGAACTAACATCTCTGGCAATGTGGGATGAAGTCCCCCCAAAATCTCCAATCAAGTCTGTGGTGTATGACCAGTGTGGGCAAACTTGCCAAGGAGTTGAACTGATTGAATACTCTTTGACCGTCATATTTCCTTGTGCAGACTAATAAATTCTTGTAGTTTTGAGGATATCATGTCTGCTGTCCGGTACTGCTCCTCAAACAATTCTTGAACCCTGACCAAGTGAGAGTGGTGGTATTTGAGTCTGCTCATAAGCTCCACATGTCATAGCATTCCTAACAGGTACGTAGTAGCATACGGATTTCTTTCTGATCTGTCATAGGAAATAGAGCAGTAGCTTTCCACCAACTTGATCCATTGTTCGGCTACTAATGGATCATTAGTGCCATAAAATTCTGGAGGCTGATGTTATTGGAGGCCATAAATGGTTCAATCTGCTTTGGGACACCATTGCTTCTGGAGTACTTGTCCCGCTGCTTGACTTGGTACCACATTGGTTGTCACTGTTGTTAACGGAGCACTTACTTTCCGGCGGGGTTCTCCTTAAAGCCTATTAACAGCCTCTTGAATCATACGCTCCAATGTGCAACATCTAAACCGGAGTGCTTGAAGTAGCAGCTGCGGGGTAGGAGCTTCAGGTGCAGTTGGAACATCTTGTGCATTTGAAGCATCACTGCGACCTGGATCTGTTCTCCTGGTTTTCCTCATTATTCCTATCACAGTCACACATATAACGTTAATCATCAATCAATCCTTACATAAAATTAGGTAAGCATACTACAGCGATCGGACAACTTGAGCAGCGGAACTTTACATGAGGAATACTGTCATCAACTCTCATAAATGCCGACTCCAAATAGAAAACATCTTAAACACCCCTTTTAAAGGAAAAAAAAATACTGCTCTGATACCAAATGTAAAACCCCTAGTCAGGTATCTCTGAATATCCCTCAATGAGAATCCCGAGGATACATGTCTGGAGAACGAGTTGTATTTAGAAAAAATCTGTATAGGATAATAATATAATATCCAAAACATGATATAAAATATCACGCAGGATCTAAACTATAATTACAAACTTTAAGAATACAAGATCAAAACATATTTAGGTGGAAGCTTCCAAATGTATTTCACAAATATTTATCATTTACATATTTACACAAGATGATAATAAATCATCTCCCCTCACGTGTAGTCCCGCTGTCTCTAGCATCCCTCGCTCTAGTCTCCCTGCAAAGCAATCAACAATGAAAAGGTGAGCGCTAATCGCTCAGTAAGGAATGATCCGTTTATCTGTTAACACATCACTATTTTTTTTTTTACATCTAGGGATACCTTCCCTTTATTATAATTCATATGCTTTTCATCATTTATCCCATGGCTAATAAACATCAATGTGTACACACACATCACATAGCATGACATAACATCTAAAATCATCTAACATGAGTATAAATCATTCATGATGTAAATAACATCTAACTCATGTAATGCAACTAAATGATATGAAACATTTAACGTCAGCCGATCGGATTTTCTTAGCATCTTAAGCACTTACATTCATCTAGCACAATTCATCTAGCGCTCAATAATCGGGAGGCATGTTACGCGTTATTAGCATCTAAAGCATTCATCTTTCCTCAACCGGTATACAAGGATATGCTTCGCGTTTTTCATAATGTCTATATGCATATCTATCATGTCTATTTGCATCTCTAACATCTTATGGCATGTAAAACATATTTGGTGCGTTAATACTTTAATTCATCTATGGATTATCAATCCATTTACATTACCTCTTGCTCACATACACCATCTTAAAACATGTATTATATTGCATCTTCATGCCATTTCATAACATTAATCATGTATTGACATCACAGACCATGTTTATCTTTCAAAGATCATTAACTAATGGGTAAACATTAGTACATGGCATAATACATAAATACATGAATAATCAATTCATAATCATAAGAATTGATCTTGTTAAATCTTAAACTTAATAAACCAGTTTATACTTCAGGCCATTTTCATCCTTTTCTCAAACGAATTGGCTCTTGGATAAACATAAAAGTTATAGGTCTGTGTCTTAGCTTAATGCTTCAAGAATCATCTCATTTCGATTTTTATAACTCAAGTTATGTGCGAAACACTGAGCGGGTTAACAAAACCCCTAAGCCACTAAATCCGAATTTCATATTTACTATGACATCATCCTATTGACATTGACCATAGGTTACAATTATGGATCAAATAAACCTCCCCTTAATAGTCTTTAAAATCTTAAAGAAAGTGTGAAATTCATTCCATAATCATCCATTATTGCTATAACATTGTAAGCTAATGCAAACAACACACACACTTCTAATAGCAACCATTCAACACCATGTGGCCTCCAATACTACAATTTTTGCCACAATCAGTATCCACACTTCATTTTCTTCAATCAAACATCACAACTCATAAAACATAAATAGCAATAATTCATGTATAATGAATTCAAGGCAATAAGTAGAATAAATGAGTTCAACTACAATTGCCATCAACTAATTCTATGCCTTAAAGCTTTAATTTAAGGTTTCATAAAATCTACAAACCCTAGCATAAACCCTAAAGTCATGGGAGGTTCTTCCTTACCTTTTTAAAGACTTCCTCCAACAAATCCTTTGCCTTTGACTTCTTTTACACCTTAATCCTACATATATAACATTATAATCAACATCTACCTCAAATCTTCAAATCACATCAAAACTAAAGTTTTTAATCCACCTAAACCCCTCAAATTGAGATCCAAGCTCCTATCTTGTTCTCCTTGAAAAATTATGCAAAACTCCTTGAAAACCTAGAGAAAGAAAGCTTGTTTCATGGAAGATTTGAGAGAAAATGGAGAAATGTTGAAGAAAGGCTCTCTCCTTTGGCTTGAACGAATTTCATCTCATTTATAGGAAAATATTTCATTTATTTTCCAAAATTATGCAATTGGCCAATTATTTTATGTAAACTCATAAGTCCTTAATTCTTCTATAAGGGCATTTTGGTCATTTCACACTAGACATAATTATTACTTAATTAATGCCATTAAATGCAATGAAGCTACTCATCCTTGACTTTTTCAATGCTTATCATAGGCAAAATAACCATTTTGCCCCTAAGCTCTTTATGGATAATGATTCATACCGTTCCAAATGAATTGACTATTTGCCCTTAGTTAGATTTTATGCTTTTTAACATAAAATAAAAATTTAAAGGACTATTTTGAGTTAGGAACATACCTTTGACATCTTGGGTATTACATTGATCATCGACCGGTGGTGAGAAACGTGCTAAGGTCTTGAGAAAAGGGTCGGTCGTCCAAACGAGTAGCTAGTTGTACAACAGTTAACTTTGGATTGGTGAGTCAGTGACAAAGGGAGAGTAGACTCATAGGGGTAAGCTCGGAGGTTGATCGGTCACTTGGGGCGAGCAAGAAAGGCATTCATTGAATCTAGGGCCAGGTTGGTCAATAGTGGGGGCGAGTTGGTTAAGTCCTTTCCATCGTCGTTCGGTCGATAGTGCGGGGCGATCGGAGCTTAGGCTTATGAGTTGACAGATGTTGACGGTGATAGGTCGACCGGTGCTGTAGGTCGAGCCATAGCTTGGTGATAGTCATATTCGGTCGGTGGTTCAGGGCGAGTTGTACTTGACAATGGGTTTTGGGAGTTCAAAACCTGGGATCTAGTCGATCTATTGGGTAGGGCGATCAAGTCAAAATGTCAGACTCGGAGTCAGCTAACTCGAGCGGGGTTGTGGCAGATGCTAGGGATGAGTATGAACATGCCCAACATGGTGATGATGTCGAGGGGGGCATTCCGGTGGGTATGTGATCGATGTTAGTATAGCTATCTCGAGTGCTGTCGGTTCAGTGGTCGGGCAGGCATGGGAGAAGTGGGGAAGACTGCGAAGGGGCCAATAGTCAACTTCGTCTAGTAGTAGCTTTGAAGAGGAGCCGAGCCAACAGGGTAGTGGGATCTTGACTAAGGATTACTGCCCGCGCTTAAGGATAGCGATGTATGGCACATCCAAACTTTGTATCACATTCCGAATTTAGTTGAGATCGAGTGCCACAGTCACATGAGTGGGTTGATTGGGAGGCGAAAGTCTGGATTAGTGTTTATGAGAAGTGGTTTTACGATGGGTTGAGGTTGCCTTTTCCTCGCCTCGCCTGGGAGGTGTTGAACCACTTCAGATGTGCCCTGTCTCAGCTCATGCCGAATGGGTAGAGATTGCTTATGGCTCTGGAGACCTCTATGTCGGAACCAGGTGATGTTCAGGTGCACGAGCTGTTATACTCGTACTTCTGAAGGAGAATGACAAAGAGAAAGGTCGAATCTGATTACACTGAGGCACAAACGGTCTCACCTAGTGATCGACCTGCGGTCCAGCGAAAAGAACTGGAAAGAACGATACTTTTTTGTGAAGGGTCAGACCGTCTTTGGAGAGAGAGGACAGGGCGATATCCCGAGTAGTTGCGAGCTACTAGTGAGAACTTTGTGTTTTTGTACTTTGATTACTAAATTGATTGTGTTTTTGCTGCAGAGCTTGAGTACAATCGGCGGGTAGAGCGGAGACAGCTAGACGCGGTGACCCAAGATTCTAGCCATCGAAGGTACAGAGGGATTGGCGAGTAGTATTGGCAGAGTCTACCTTAGGACCAAACATCTTTGGGCCAGAGTAGAGGCCATTCAACGAGGTTTTCCCTTCCTTCGCTTCGTTGAGGCAGACTTGGGATATGCTTCTGGCTCGGTACACAATCATATCATTTATGGGTGAGTCAAGGCTGAACCCACTAACCGTTGGAGAGTTTGCACTTGCAGAGACACTAATGAAGAAGTTGACGTCCCTAGCAAGCGAGTCCATCGCCCAGGCGGGAGAAATGAGGAGGGAATCCTCGGCCAGAAAAGATAGGAGAGCGGAGGATTGTTGGCGATATCGAGAAGCAGCCTGCAGTCGGGGCGGGTCGTCCTAGACTGCGGTCTTGGAGGAGGAGCCGAGACGATTACTTTCAGATTTCGGCTACTGTGTCGACCTATTCCGACGCGACTTCCATGACCAAACTAGCCAACTCGTTCTTTATCTTGGAAGATGAGGCGCCTTTGAACCAGATAGGCGCAATTGATGCTGTGACTGGGGGGTATCCCCCGCTTTCAGGTATTGTAGGAGTTTCGTTTTATTTGTTCCTAACTTTCATACTGATGACAATGTTTTTGTTGTGCAGGCATTCACGAGCAGTCTTCATTAAGGAGTCTGTGGTGGATAGGAGAAAGGATACACGATGTCCAAGGCGAACAATAGTTTGGCCAGAGAGAGGCAGCAACCCAGAAGGCGAGCAAGAAGTTAGCAGCATTTTAGGGACGTTGAGCGTGAGTGGGAGACAAAGGGTGAGTTGGCTGAAAAGACCGCAGAGGTCGAGTCCCTTAAGGAGCAGGGCCTCTCTATTGCAGATGATGCTGTTATCAGGGCCGAGGAGAGCTCATGCCGAGTATAAAGCCAGGAAACATTCCGCCTAGAATCTAGATGAAGACATCGCTCATGTAGGAGATGTTAAATGAGGGAGCTGAGCATACAGAGAAGCAGATTAATGAGCAAATGCTTGATTTGCTAGTCTATCAAGACTGTCGGTTATTGGGGATGTGAGCAACCAAGCTGCAAGGGGGGTACTGGTGCTAGCAATGGAGTGACCGAGTCGGAGATGGGAGGGAGAGATCGTATCGACGACACTTAGTTTATTTGTTTGCTCATGTATCTTGGGGCCTGCGATGCCCTTTTTCTTGGCAGTGTGGCCTTTTATTGTACTCTGAACTGGGCCGTTTGAGGTTTATGTATTATACTGCTGTTCTAACTTTTGTACTTTTTGATGGATGAATGAGTTGTTCATTGCTTCTTTACTTGTGGATGTACTAGGTTGAGCTCTCGTGTAGTGTTTGTGATTTTAGTGTGCCCGTGGGCTAAGACATGTGGGCCATTTGTTGGCTAGATCGATGTTTTGCGACTAAGGGTGTAAGAACCCTTCACTCGATCTGGCCGATCGGTGTGTAGCTTATGGATCGAGTGGGGTCAATCGAAGTGGTGTATTTTTGGATCGGGCAAGGTTGATCCGAAGATGTAGTTCCATGAATGAAATAGGTCGATTCAAAGGTGTATTTTCGTGGATCGGGTAGGGCTGATCCGATGGTATAAATAAGCGTCGTGGATCTGGCGGGGCCAATCCAATGGTGTAAATTCGTGTCATGGATCAGACAGGGCCGATCCAAAGGTGTAAATTAGCTTGATGGATCGAGCAGGCGATCCAATGGTGTAAATTCGTATCATGGATCGGTAGGGCCGACCAATGGTGTAATAACAATTGATCGAACAAAGTCGATTGAAGATGAAATTTTTTTGGATAATACTTCATTAAATTGGGCCATGAGGCCGACTATCTATGAGGAGGTGGATAGGCCCATTCTTCCTTTTTTAATAAAAACAAAAGAAAACTGACAGAAAGAACAAGTTCACCTAAAAGTAGTAGCGTTTGAGGTGAATAGCATTCCAACTATTACCGATGTCTTTACCGCGGAGGTTTGGAGTTTGTAAGCACCCTTCCTACTTCTTTGGTAATCATGTAGGGACCTTCCTAGGTGGGGCTGAGTTTGCCAGAGTTGATCTCCTTTGTGTTTTGGAAGACCTTACGGAGGACCCAGTTGCTTATCTTGAAAGTTCGGATCCTCACGTGTTGTGTAGTGTCGAGCGGCCTGTTGCTGATGACTGTGTTGCGGTGCTCACCTATTCTCGTAGCTCATCAACGGTGTCCAAGTTCTGGCAAAGATTCTGGTTGTGTTTCCTCGTCCGCCTATTGGAGCCTAGTGGACGGGACTGATAATTCAGTGGGATGACTGCTTTAAGACGTATGTGAGGGAGAAGGGGGTCTCGCCTGTTGACGAGAGAGGGTGGTCGGTATGACCAAAGCACTTCGGGTAACTCATTGCCCATGCACCCTTTGCTTTCTACAATCGCTTCTTTAGGGTCTACATGATAGTTTATTTGATGACTCGGGGCATTGGACTGTGGGGTTACGGGGGGTCGAGAAGCTCAGTTTTATTCCTATGTGTCACAGAAATCCCTGAAGCCGAACTGATAAACTAGGATCATTGTCAGTTACGATTTTCGGTATCCCAAACTTGCATACGACATGCTTCCAAATAAACGCTTTTACCTCTCGGTCTCTAATTGTGCGAAAGTTTTGGCTTCGATCCACTTAGTAAAGTAATAGTCATAGCCAACATGAAGACTTGCTGTCGGGTGCGGTCGGTTGTTTCCCACTATATCCATTCCCCACTTCATAAAAGGCCAGGGCGTGAGGATGGAGTAGAGTCACTCAGGTGAGAGGTGTGGACATGAACAAAAACTCTACACATTATTGCACTTCTTCACAGAAGCAGCCAAATCAGTTCGTATTGTAGGCCAATAATACCCACAGTGATCACCCAATGTGCCAGGCTACGTCCCCCAGCATGGTTTCCGCATCCGCCCTCATGGAGGTCGGCAAGAACTGTTGGGCTCCTCTAGGCTTGTGCACTTGAGATAGGGACCCGAGAATGATTTTTGAGAGTTGGCCCTCATGTATGGTGAATCTGACAGCTCTTGTCTCAGTCAGCGTGCTCTTTCTTGTTAGCGGGGAGTTCGTTGTGCTCTAAGTATTTCACTATTGGAGGTCATCTAGCATCGGCTAGTTTAATATCCATTGCTTCCTTTGGGCGACTTGTTTGGTGGTTGTTCCTTCCAGTTGGCTGGCCAAACAATAGAGGGATGGATAACTGAGAAGAACATTTGAGCGTTAAGCCAAGGTTGGCAAGGGCGTTAGCGTGAAAGTTCTCTGCTCTTGGGACTTGGACAATAGAGAACTCTTCGAATTGGGCCTGCAGCTCCTTGACCATGTTTATGTTAGTGTATATAGTGTATGCCTAGAAATCATTCGTTGTTGTCGGTTTCAAGCATTTTGCTTGCTTATATATATCATAAATAATAGAAGAAATAGTCTTCAATTCATATAGTAAATTGCTTCCTTTATTCAGTCATGCATTTAAAATAAAGTATGTTAGTGATTGTCCAGATGATTCATTAATAGGTAAATGAATTATCGAAAAGGTTCCTTACGGAAGCAATATAAATTTGGGCAACTATATTTACAGTAGGCATACCAGATGCTTCCAAAAGTATATCATGAGTTGATATAAGTAGGATGATGATGATAGTCATGTCCCTGGGGCATTGGTATGGATTAACGGTTGGTGAACTATTTTTCGAATGTGACCGAATAACGACAAATCACTTGGAAAAGCATGTAGTCAATGATTTATCATTTGGGTATATCAGTGCATGATGTAGTCCTTTGACCTGAGACATTGTGTCGGATCCGTATGGATGCGTATGGTTCATACGGTGTATAAGTACGAGACTAATCATGTTTGTACAATAAAGCACTATTGGTCATGCGGAAACGAACAATGGTCAAGAGGGGATCCATTGACTCGGAAATATAGGATCGAGAGTACGCTGACTCCACCGGATTCGAGTTCCTAGAAGAACTCGATAAATGTAGAAAAACTGAATCTCTAGCAGAGTCTATTATTAATCATACAAAAAATAGTTTGTGATGACAAGTTCGGACATATGAGACAATTCGGTAGAAGATCGAGTTTAGGATTTTGACGTTCCATGAATCCATACTCGATTAGGATCCAATGGAGGACTTTACCTGCATGGTACAATGATCTGAAATGGGTTTGATGAAGTATTTCTTCATCGTGGTTTAGGGACTATGGCACATTGCTAGATGTTTACCATAGTCGTGGGCCTCCGGACAGGTTTCCGGATTCATCCAGAACCAGCTCAGGGCTAATCCACGGGACCTACCTGGTCACACCAATAGCCTTGGGAAGTTAGAGAAGGATGAGAGAGAGAATGATTATCCGAAGAGCGCTAGCACCTTCTGAGGGTAATAACGGGATTTCTATAGTAATAGTTACATAGAAATCATTTGTGACATTTTAAGGTGTAAAATGGTCAAGCAATAATTAATTATATTTAATTATATCTTAAAGTGTTAAGATTATGAGATGAACAAAAATAACCTTTTAATAGTTAAAGGGTAAAAAGGGGTAAATTTTTAGGTTTTAATGTAAACTAGTTTAGTTTACATGGGCCCTTGAATAATAGATCATCAAGAGTAGCATATTAAATTGTGGGGTTCTTATAAAATAAGATTTTATTGGGCTTGGAAGTGAAAAATAAATAATTGCAATATTGCCCAAGTATATATAAGTGCAAAAGTGTGCATTTTTGTTATTCTTGACTAGTTCACAAAAACACAAACCAAAACTCTTCTCAAACCCAGGCCACCTCTAATCTCTCAAGGTTGGTAAAGCATGGAGGTTTCATCCTTTTGAAGCTAATCTTCATCAAGCTAAAGCAAAGGAGTAGGTATAATCTCTTTTCCAAGCTTTGTTTGAAAACCGGTTTCAGAATCCATGCTTTCATTCTCCATCTCCACCACTCTTCATGCATGCTGATTCTTTTAGTTTAAATAAGCCGTCATCTTCGAGTCGCGTGCTTGATACATGCCTTGCAGTTGATTGATCGCGAGCTGGGAGTCGGACTTTACCTCTAGTCTCTTCGCTCCAATTTCTTTGGCTAAGGAGAGTCCAGCGATGAGAGCCTCATATTCAACTTTGTTATTTGTGCACTTAACACCGTATTGCCTTCTGGATGATGTCTCCCTCTGGTGCAATCAATACTAGCCTGAGTCCACTTCTATTCACGTTACTTGAGCCATCCACTAAGAGAGTCCATTTGGAGGGTGGCCCTCCGTTCAAGCATAACAACTCCTTTTCTGCTTGGGTGGTTGTACTCGGGGTGAAATCAGCAATGAAGTCTGCCAATGTTTAGGACTTGATGGCAGTGCAAGGTTGGTAGGATATGTCGAACTCACTTAGCTCTACTGTCCACTGCGTGATTCGGCCTGATAGCTCTAGTTTAGCTCTGGTTTGTGCAGTATCTTCTTGAGGGAGAAAGAGGTGAGTACAACTATGGAGTGGCATTGAAAGTACGGCCTGAGCTTCCTGGATGCATGGATGAGGGCGAATGCTAGTTTCTCCAGCTAACTATACCGCGTTTCTACGTCGAGGAGTGACTTGCTTACATAGTAAACTGGTAGCTGCTTCGTCTCTTCTTCCCGAACTAGCACTGCTGAGATTGCTGTCTCTGAGACCGCCAGGTAAGTGTAAAGCTTCTCCCGGTCCACAGGCTTGGAAAGGAGCGGAGGGGAGGTCAGGTACCTTTTTAGTTGTTGCAAGGCTTCTTCGCAGGAGGGGGTCCACTCGAACTTCTTGGACTTCTTGAGGGCATGAAAGAAGAGATAGCACTTGTCAGCGGATCTAGAGATGAAGCGGCTCAAGGCGGCAACTCGTCCTACCAAGCGTTGGATGTCTTTGATGCAAGCCGGAGATGGTATACTGAGGATCTCTCTGATCTAGTCGGGGTTGGCTTTTATCCCTCGCTGAGTCACCATGTAGCCCAAGAACTTACCTGACGAGACGCCGAATGAGCATTTGGCTGGATTTAACTTCATGTTATACTTCCTGAGGACGGCGAATGCCTAACTGAGGTGGTCAAGGTGCTATTCAGCCATCTTTGACTTGATGAGCATGTCATCGATGTAAACCTCCATGGTGTCTCCGAGGTGCTTAACAAACATCCTGTTGACTAGCCCTTGGTAGGTAGCCCCGACATTCTTGAGACCGAATGGCATCACCTTATAGTAATAGGTTCCCCTTTTCGTGATGAAGGCTGTCTTCTCTTGGTCATCCAAATGCATCAAGATCTGGTTGTACCCTGAGAAAGCATCCATGAAACTAAGGAGCTCGTGGCCTGTTGTCTCATCAAACATCATGTCGATATGTGGGAGCGGAAAGGAGTCCTTAGGGCAGGCTTTGCTTAAGTTTGTGAAATCGATACAAACTCTCCACTTCCCATTCTTTTTCTTTACGACCATGACATTCGCCAACCACTCGGGGTAGTGGACCTTTCTGATCATACCATTGCTCAATAGCTTCTCGACCTCTTCATTGATGATTCGGTTACGCTCTGGTGTGAATTTCCTTCTCTTCTGCTTCACTAGTGGGTGATCTGGATCTACCTTGAACTGGTAGACCATTGCTTCTGGACTGACTCCTGTCATGTCGGTGTGTGACCAGGTGAAACAGTCTTGGTTCTGTCTGAGGAATTCTATCAGCTTTTCTCTTGTCTCAGGCTTGAGGTGGGAACCTATGTGTGTCTTTCTCTTGGTGTCGTCTGGATGTATCTGTACTTCATCCAACTCTTCCATAGATGGTTGGTCCGGCTTAGTCGAAGGGGTTAGATGGGACTGTAATTGCTATGAAGTGTTACCCTTACCCTTGAAGGCATTCTTGTAGCAATCTCTGGAAGCTTTAGGGTCGCCCTTGATCTCTCGTACTCCCCATTTGGTAGGAAACCTGACCATCTGGTGGAAAATGGATGGGCCTGCTCGCATGTCATGGATCCAGGGTCAACCTAGGATGACGTTGTATGGTGAAGGGCAATCGATCACTAGAAAGATGGTCTGTTTGTTTACTCCACTAGCGTAAATAGCAAGGACGATTTCTCCGATGGTGTACTTCTGCTCAGAACTGAAACCAACCAGCAGTGTCGGCCTCCTGTTGATGTTTGCTTCTTCCAGACCCATAGCCTTCACTGCTTCAAGGAATAAGATGTTTGCTAAGGAACCTCCATCTATGAATACCCTCTTCACTAGGATGTTGGCGATCTACAAAGAGATGACTAAAGCATCGTGATGAGGAGCGGCCAAGGTGACCGGCTTATCATCTTCAAACTGAATTACCTGATGGGTGTGTGATTCGTGAAACCGGATGGATGGACTACACTTCATGGTGGCTGCTGGCTTTGGCGTATCGTTTGGCTCATGAGTAACTGACCCACTAATCTTTGATCCCCCAAAGATAAGCAAACAGAATCCTTTCGGTATGGGTTCCCGCAGAGGTAATGATGTTTCTTTAGTGCTTCTTTAGCTAATGGTGTTCTTCCCTTTATCCGTTAGTAGATCTCGGAGATGTCCCCCCTTCAGAAATGCGGCGACCTCTAGCCGCAAGGCGATGTAGTCTGTAATGTTATGCACGTGGTCGCCGTGAAACTCACACCATTTAGTTGTGTCTTTCCTTGCTTCGGGATTGAGCTTGCCTGGCCACTTAATGGTGGATCCCATTCCTTTCATTATTGTGACTACCTGGGCCGGTTCAACGTTGAGGTTATACTCTGGTATCTTGTATCAGCTCGGTCCGACCTGTCTGTTATTGGTTTTCATTGGTTGGTGATCATAAGGCTTCCTGACTCTGCTCATGTTACGCGCTGGGGATTGATAGTGGTGTTCTATCGATCTATGCTCTGGCTTCTAGTCATTCTGCCTTAGGTCGTATCTGGCATGAGTTACCCGGTTTATCTCATCTTCCCCCACCTTATCTGGATGACTGTTTGGGCCAAAGCGTCTTCCATCGTAGTACAACCCAACTTTGTCAGTTCTTTATATAGTTCTCCATCCGGGAGAAGGCCCTTCTTGAAGGCGTCTACGGCTGTCTCTAGGTTACAAGAAGGGATGGAGATCTTCTCTTTGTTGAATCTGCTGACATACTCTCTTAGTGGCTCTCCCTCCTCTAGTATACTCTGTATAGATCAGCTGATAGCTTCTCGAGTTTCTTACTGCTAGCGAACTACTCCACAAAGGTGTTGGTAAGTTGAGCGAATGAGTCGATGGAACAGTTTAGGAGGTTTGTGGACCACTGGAGTGCTGGACCGGATAAGCTTGAACCAAAGCTTTTGCACATGCAGGCTTCCCTTAACGCTCGAGGTATTGAGACAGTGAACATCCACTACTTGTACGAAGCTATGTGGTCATCCGGGTCAGTTGTGCTGTCGTAGGATTTCATGTTGGGGATGGTGAACTTCTAGGGCATCTCAGCTAGGGCGATCTCATCCACAAAGGGCGAGTCAGCATAGCAATGAGACCTGTTTTTCTTGGTCGGGATCTGTATTCCTGGGATGCGCCTTATCACTGCCTCTACATCAGTCAGCCTCTTAGCCAGTACCTGTTCCATAAGAGAGAGGGACACCACTAGGTCATCCTGCTTGACTGGGTCGGCCTTTGTATTCGTCTTCCGCATATTCCGTTTGGCTATCCCGCGTAGTGTAGTTTGGTGGATCATTCCTTCGTGCACACCCTAGTAGCCTAGATCTCCGTTCATTCCCTCTGGTTGGATGACTCCCATGGTAACCGATCTGGTGTTTTGCCCTACACGAATGGTCAGAGGGGTTGTTTGATAGTCACTCGGTCTATCAGGATGGGTGGGCTCGAGTGCTGTAGTTTGGTTAGGTTGGCCATTCAACCCATGAGGGCGAGCCGAGCCGAGCTGAATGGTGTTTGTGTAAAGATGGTTGACTGAAAGTGAGGCTAGATGGTAAGAATGGGCTGGTCTTGCGGGTGTGGGCTTTCCGTCACTTGGGCATCTTGATCTCGAGACTGGGGTGGATTGGCTAAGTGGGGTTCTGTTGGTAGATCCTTTTCTCCATGAGTCAGGACCAAATCGTCGACTGTCGATGAACTTAATGGACATGGCCTTTTACCGGAGGCCACTGGTCTATGCTCTGGGGTTTGGAGAGGTTGCATGGATGGGACCGAGACACGAAACCAATTGGGTGGTACCTGAGAAGGCAGAAGCTCGAGGTCATAAAACTAGCTTATCTTTTCCTTTAAAGACTAGTCTCGGCCCTGATGGAGGCGTTTTCAGTCCAGATGGCAGTGTTCTCAACTTCCAGTATGGCTACCTTGTCTGAGTTCTGTTGCATGAGGGTGGTCAAAGCCTCATGTTTGGCCTCGAGGCTAGGGTTAGCATTATTAGAATTGTCAGCCATGGATAGTTCTCTACGTAGCAATGTTCGTTGAGCCAAATGATTGCTAGAGGCCCCACGGTGGGCACCAAACTGTAGACATAGAAATCTACTGGTATGAAAGGAGGGTATGATCCCGTGAGGTTGAGGCCACTAGCGATCCGCTGCACCTGCACACGTAGAAAAATGAACGTGAAGCGACAGAAAACACCAGGGTAGTGTTTGCTGTAAGCACTCCGACACTCAAGTCAGCAAGGTTGAAAGAGGCTAAGTTAGTGAGGGCTAGGGAGTAGAGAAGTTACCAGAAGTCTAGTCGGGGACTGTGACTACGGCGGTGATGTGAAGTTCTCAAGTAGGAACGCCAAGTGTGAAGGTGTAGTATAATATGTCTTGAGAAAGGGCTTGCCTCTGTTTATATAGTGACTGTCTGGTCTCCCAATCTTAGTAGGATTGGGAGTTCTCGTAGCAATCCCTTTCCTCTAGGGATACGCCCTTCGATCCCCTTATCCTGGCGTGAGAGGGAATCTTAGTGTGACTCTGACACAGACCCTAGAGGAATTAGGGTAATGGTGAGTTGTCTTACCAGTGTTCGAACAGGAAAGTGATCTCAAACAGGAAAGTGATCTCAAACAGGAAAGTGATCTCGAATAGGAAAGTGATATGTGGATGTCTGTGGGCTTTGAACTTGCTCATAGGTCTAGGAAGTGAACTGGGATTGGGAGGCTTGTACCCGAATGGTTTGACCCGACTGTACCTCATATCAAATGGGTCTAATCCAGATTGGGCTGCATTTGGATTGGGCCCGTCTCTTCCTCATTCTCAATCCCGTTTTCCCATTTGGGCTAAGGACGATTTTTGGCCCTAACAATGATTGAAGATGTTAAGCTTATTAGAGAAAGAATGAAGCAAGCCTAAGATCGACAAAAGAGCTATGCCGGCCTAAAAAGAAAAGAAGTGGAATTCCAATTGGGCAACAAAGGTTTTTGTAAAAGTCGCGCCTTATAAACATATTATGAGATTTGGAAAGAAGGGCAAGCTCGCTCCACGTTACATTGGACCCTTTGAAGTATTGGAAAGGGTAGGCAAAGTAGCTTATAGACTTGCGCTGCCAATGAGCATGGAAAGAGTCCATAATGTTTTCCATGTCTCTTTGTTGCGTAAGTATGTTAGTGATCCTTCACATGTGCTTTAGATGGAGGAAGTGGAATTATAGGATAATTTGGCTTATGAGGAACGCCCAGTTCAAATCCTTGATAGAAAGGTAAAAAAGCTCAGAAACAAGCAAATTCGACTAGTTAAAGTGCTTTGGAGGAATCACAAGATAGAAGAAGCTACTGGGGAAATGGAGCAAGATATAAGAAGTCGATACCCGGAGTTGTTTCTATAATTTCGAGGACGAAATTATTATAGGGGGGGAGGAAATGTAATACCCAAGATGTCAAAGGTATGTTCTTAACTCAAAATAGTCCTTAAGATGTTAATTTTATGTTAAAAAGCATAAAATCTAACTAAGGGCAAAATAGTCGATTAATTTGGAACGGTATGAATCAATTATCCATAGAAAGGCATTAGGGGTGAAATGGTCATTTTGCCTATGGATAAGCATTTAAAAAGTCAAGGATGAGTAGGTTTCATTGCATTTAATGGCATTAATTAAGTAATAATTATGTCTAGTGTGAAATGACCAAAATGCCATTATATGAAGAATTAAGGACTTATGAGTTATACGATTAAAATAATTGGGCCAATAGCAGAATTTTGGAAAACAAATGAAATATTTTCCTATAAATGAGATGAAATTCGTTCAAGCCAAAAGAGAGAGCATTTCTTCCATTTTCTCTCAAATCTTCTATGAAACAAGCTTTCTTTCTCTAAGTTTTAAAGGAGTTTTGCTTATTTTTTCAAGGAGAGCAAGATAGGAGCCTTGGATCTTCAATTTGAAGGGTTTAAGGTAAGGATTAAAAACTTTAGTTTTGATGTGATTTGAAGATTTGAAGTAGATGTTGAGGTATAATGTTATATATGTAGGATTAAGGTATAAAAGAAGACAAAGGCAAAGGATTTGTTTGAGGAATTATTTAAAAAGGTAAAGAAGAACCTCCCATGACTTTAGGGTTTATGCTAGGGTTTGTAGATTTTTATGAAACCTTAAATTAAGGCTTTAAGGCATAGAATTAGTTGATGGCAAGTGTAGTTGAACTCATTTATTCTACTTATTGCCTTGAATTCATTATACATGAACTTATTGCTATTTATGTTTTATGAGTTGTTATGTTTGATTGAAGAAAATGAAGTGTGGATGCTGATTGTGGCAAAACTTGTAATATTGGAGGCCACATGGTGTTGAATGGTTGCTATTAGAAGTGTTGAGGTGTTGCTACTTGCATTAGCTTACAATGTTATAACAATAATGGATGATTAAGGAAATGAGATTTTACACTTCCTTTAAGATGTTAAAGACTATTAAGAGGAGATTTATTTGATCCATGAGTTGACCTATTGGTTAATTGTCACTAGGAATTGATGTGGCATAGTTAATATGAAAATTCGGATTTAGTAAGCTTAGGGGTTATGTTAAACCTGCTTTAGTATTTCGACCATAACTTGAGTTATAAAAATCTAAATGAAATGATTCTTGAAGCATTAGAAAGCTAAGACACTGACCTATAACCTTTATGTTTATGCCAAGAGCCAATTTGTTTGAGAAATGGATGTAAAATGGCCTGAAGTATGAACTGGTTATTAAAATTTAAGATTTAACATGATCAATTCTTATGATTATGAATTGATTATTAATGTATTATTGTAATTATGCCATGTACTAAGGTTTACCCATTAGTTAGATGATCTTTGAAAGATATACATGGTCATGATGTCAATGCATGATTAATGTTATGAAATGGCATGAAGATGCAATGTAATACATGTTTTAAGATGATGTATGTGAGCAAGAGGTAATGTAAATGGATTGATAATCCATAGATGAATTAAAAGTATTAAGCTCACCAAAATATGTATTTACATGCCATAAGATGTTAGAGATGCATATAGACAAGATGGGAAACGCATAAGCATATCCTCGTATACCGGTTGAGGAAATATGAATATATGCTTTAGATGTTAAATAACGTATAAGCGTGCCTCTTGATGATATGAGCTCTAGATGAATTTGAGGCTAGATGATATGAAGTGCTTAAGACGCTAAGAAAAGTCAAATCGGCTAAAAGTTAAATGCTTCATATGCATTTAGTTGCACTACATGAGTTATGATGTTATTTACATCATAAGATTATTTATACTCATGTTAGATGATATTTAGATGTTATATCATGACATGTAATGTGCGTGTACTATCTTTACATACTTAATTGTATGTGTATGCATTGATGTTTATATAGCCATGGGATAAAATGATGAAAGACATATGAAATAGAAAGGGAAAAAAAAATAAAATAAAAGGGGAAGTATCCCTAGATGTAAAAGATAAGTGATGTGTTAACAAATATGTTTAAATAAAGGTCAAATAGCACATTTATAATGAAATGGATCATTCTTTACTGAGCAATTAGCCCTCAACCTTTTATTGTTGATTGCTTTGTAGGTAGACCATAAGCGAAGGATGCTAGAGACAGCGGGGCTACACGTGAGAGGAGATGATTTATTGTCATCTCAATGCTTTTATCTTTATGTAAATAAAGTAAATGATAAATATTTGTGAAACACCTTTTGGAATCTCCGACCCTATAAATATGTTTCGATTGTGTATTTTACGGATAAATTCTTAAAGTTTTGAAATTATATGTTTGGATCCTGCATGACATTTTATATGCATGTTTTGGATATTATTATTATTATTATCCTTACACAGGTTTTTTTTTTTTCTAAATACAACTCATTCTCCAAACATGTATCCATGGGATTCTCATTAAGGGATATTCAGAGGATACCTGATTGGAGTGGGATTTTACAAGCCATCCACTAGTGATGAGTGGAGCTGGGATGACTGGGTGTCTGAATTGGACAATCTGGGGTCCAAAGTTTAGAGAGGTTGCATGGGCATAACTGGTGTGCAGAAGCGATTGGGCGGTTCCTGGTTAGGTTGGAGCTCAAGATTATAGAATTGACTTACCTTCTCTTTGAGAGTCTGGTTTTCGACCCGGATTGAGGTGTTTTAAGCTCAGATGGTGGCATTCTCAACTTCAAGTGCTACAACTTTGTCCGAGTGTTGTTACATAAGAGCAGAGAGGGCTTCGAGCCTGACCATGAGGTTAGGGTTAGCATTGTTTGAGTTTTTAGCCATGAAGCATTTCTTTGCGAAGCAGAGTTTTGTAGGAGGAATGATTGCCAGAGGCCCCACAGTGGGTGCCAAACTGTAGACGATAAAATATAAGGATACGAAAAAGGTGGTCTAATTTCGTGAGGTTGAGGCCACTAGCAATCCGCTGCACCTATACACATAAAGAAACAAGCATGAAGTGAACAGGAAACACCAGGGTGGTGTTTGTCATAGGCACTCTGACGCTCAAGTCAGCAAGGCTGAATGAGGCTAATTTAGTGAGGGTATGGGAAAGAGAGGGTTACTAGAAGTTTAGTTGCAAACTAGAACTATGGCGGTGATGTATAGCTCTCAAGGATGAAAACTAGAGGGTTTGACGGTGTAATGTTAAATGAATTATGAGAGGGCATGCCTCTATTTATATAGTAGTCATAGGATCTCCGGATCCTTGTAGGACTATGAGTCTATAATGGTTGAGGTTTAGTGAACAGGAAAGTCTTCAATTCGCTTGCCTTAGTAAGGGAAAGAGTCCTATTTAGCCTAAGATTCAGATCTTAGATGAATTTGGTTGTAGATGGATCTCTTTGAGGGAATCTGGATAGTATTGAAATAGGAAGTAGATGGACTTAGGGTCTAAGTAAACCCTAGGTCCTATAGGTGATCTTAGATTGGGCCCAGGCCCAGATAAACTGATGGTGAGGCCTAAGTGAATCAAGACCTTAGTGATTGGGCTCAATTTGTAAACAGCCTGGTAGGTGTAATGGGCTGGCCGACTACGCGAATTCTATTATGGGCCCAACTAGAATTGGGCCATGGCTTTGAGCCCCCATTGAGGTGTTTTATTTTTGGGCCCATTGAGGCCCAAGACATTTTTTGGCCCTTAAAACCCCTGAAAGATTTCATACACTATAGGGAATACACAAAGCAAAAACAACGAAAGTGAGAGAGAAAAGAAAGAGAATGAAGGAAAATGTTTTCTGGAATTTTGTAGAATCTTTTACTAACTAAATCAGTTAAGGTGGATAGTTATTAGTTATACAAAATGCATCGTTTTACATTTATTCTTAAACTTTACACTTAGACCCCTAAATACCTCATATGTTCAATATTCCCTCTTAAACAAAACATGTCTTCATCTTTGAATTTCCTATTACATATCTGACCGAATTTACTTCTATTGCTACAATATTCCTTCTTAAACAATACTATCTTGTACCTCTGAAAAATTAAAGATCACATACTTTTTTAGCTCTTGCCAAGTTAGTGATTCATCATTTCTTCACATCAGCTTTAGACTCAGTCTTCAGAGACAAGACTTCATCAGCAACCACAATATTTTCTTAGACTCAAGGTTGTATCAGCATCAAGTAAGTAGTTAAGAATTGAACACTCACTAGACACCACAAGCAAACCAAGTCTACCTTATGCACAAATCAAGACAAACAAGGCAATTAGCCACAAACTCAATGGAGAGCTAAGTCACCACAAGTACACCAAACACAATTATGTGCACAAGTAACCACCATAACAAAAGATCATCAAGTCAAGACAAACTAAGCAATCAGCCACAAACCCAAAGGAGAGCTAAGTCACCACAAGAACACCACAAATCAACTATGTACACCAAAAAAATCAACTCTATGCACATTAATCCAGAAGAAAAGAATTATTAGAGAATCAGTCACAAACTTAAAAGAACTAAATCTACTCTGTTCACAATAATCCAATAGAAAACCTCAACTGCCACACTCACTTATTCAGGTAATTCATCAGTAACATTAAGTTTATCCCTTAAGAAAACAAAGTTATTACTTGGGAGAGCCTTGGTCAAAATATCTGCAATTTGATACTCAGAGGCAACATACTAAACACTGACATTTTTCTAAGCAACTAAGTCTCTAATATAATGCACATCTGTCTCAATGTGCTTTGTCCTTGCATGGTACGCAAGGCTAGCAAACGAAGCCCCTACACTTATGTAGAAGTCATATCTATATATGAAAAGATATTGCTATGGATCACATAGGTGTTACTAGCTAAATATTGAAATTACTTGCTATGAATACTTTTGATTTGTAGCTAAATATTATAATTATTTGTTATAGACATATTGAAGTCATATCTATATATGAAATTCAGTTGCTATGGACATAGTGTGTTAATAGCTAAATATTGAAATAACTTGCTATGAATACTTTTAATTTGTAGCTAAATATTATAATTATTTGCAATGGAACAAATAATTTATATCAAAAATTTATAATTTATTGCTTCGATTAAAATTAATTGTAACAAATATTGCTATAATTAACAAATTTAATAATAATTACAAATTTATAGCAATTCTTTTATATTAAATAAATAATATGATGTCAAATGAAAATTTCTAATGTAAAAAATTAAACATTAATAAAGTCATTTCCAACTAAATAATTGTCCACTGACAAAGTCCTTCATCCTAGTAATTTAAAATGTTACTAATTTTTTTTCGAAATATGAATCTTCAATGTCATAGCAATCTTTCCTGACCATATACGAACTTCCACCAACCTACAATATCAATTTGAAAAAAAAAATTAAATTAATCATATAGACTAGTGTAATCATTGCATATCACTTTATGATTAATGTAAAAGAAATATTGTTTTCATAGTATATATGCAGTTTTCAAAATAACTTACAATTTCATCCAAAGGGATTTGGTTATTTGTTGAAGATTGTTGACCTTGAGTTGTAATCATTATCATGAACTTCTCTTTCCATAGTCTATTCATCTCCTCCATTTGCCTTTTTACTTCTTCTAATTTCTAATTTGCTTCCCTCTTTGCCTCCTCCACCCTTTCATTTGCTTCCTTCCTAGTTGTTTGTACTTGTTTCATAAGTTGTGCTTTAGTTGGTCTACTTCCAAAATATTCAGTAATACTTTTTCCTTGACCATAAGCACACAAATAGCCATTCTTCTCTGGACCAAGGACCTCTTCAAATATTTAATCATCATTCAATAAGATTTGTCTTTCTACTTGTTGTTTTTTTAATCGAACAAATTGTGACTGCAAAACAAATTTATTGTATTAGCTTGGATGTGTGTGCATAATAAAAAATCATAAAATAGTTATAGAGAATACAAAGCTATTACAATAATGTCTCCTATATTGGATTCAACTTGCTTGTCTTTCTTTCTTTTGCAAGGTTCTATCCAAACTTCAACACGAGAAGGAATATATCATTTTTTCTTTTGCTGTCATAATAAAAGTTACGAACATATTGATTAAAAAATAATGAGTGTGAATTATTAAACTCAATCTCATATTTGAAAGTAAATTCATGCCACTTGATGTCTGAATTGAGCATAACTTTTACTTCCTGTGTAAGGAGGCATAGACCGCTTTGATCTATTTGTCTTATTCTTGTTACTCCTTTCCCGTGTAATAATAAAATAAGCAATGTAATGATAAAATAAGCAATAATATTTATATCTTATAATTACATAGTAATTATGCTAAAATGTAACTTAAATAGATGAATATTAAATAAACTAGCAAACAATAATAATAATGAGTGTACATGATAGCCATAACAATGAATTGTTTTGGTGATCAGGAAAGTACTAAAAAATAAATTACTAAATGATGTTTAACAATAGAATCAGTTGCTCTTTCTGGTTGTATAAGAGAATGGTGATTATTACATGACTTCTCAATATTGTTTGTAGTAGATTGCACCTTATTGAGTTTTGCTTCATGATGAGTTTTTTGCATATCTTGAGAGATACTATCGGCAGGATCACTCTTTTTGTTAGTAGGCTTAACTTTTCTTTTTCCTTTAACTAAACCTTCACGCTTGTTCATGTTGTTGGTATTCTAAAAAGGTTTTATTTACAGTAAAATAAATCATTGAGTTATAAAAAAAATGAAGTGAAAAAAAAAAGACATTATTAAGTTATGACCATAATATTTCCTAGACCATGAGTTACATTATGTATTGAGAACATATGTTACATTATGATAAAGTAGTCTTAAGTTAAAATTTCAGAAGTTTTAACTTCATGCCCCTAAAGGGATGTGTGGGGGGTTCATGCATTAAAGACATTATGCTCATGGACATAACACGGAATTTGAGATAGGTGTGGCAAATGCAAACAACAATAAAATTTATTTATTTTTTTAAAACAATAATTAATAAAAATTAAGATGTTAATATTCATTTAAATAGTTATTTATACTGTTAGTAATGTGTTTTGTATTTTGAAAGCATTATCATGAAAATTTTCAATAATATTTTTTTCTTTGTATACAATATTAGATTTTACTTGTACCAAATAATCTTCTTCAACATATACTTCTAGATAGAATAAGATGACATTTTAGAAATAATTAAATCTTAAGATCTGTACACTAGACCAACCACACCACACCCCCACAACAAATCAACCCGCCCAGACTAGAACCCCACGCCACCAACCAAGCAAGACCCCCATCCAACCTTCACCCACAAACACACAGCCAACCAGCAGCAGGACCTGCAAATAACCAAAGACAAACCTGCCCACCACACCCCACAACAGACCAAGAGCACCAAACACCAAGAGCCCCACGCCACCAACCAAACAGAACCCCACTAAGCAGAAAAATCAACCAGAGCACAAAAAAGTAAAAACAACCTAAGCTATGAAATCTAGTTGTTATTATTATTATTATTATTATCATCATTATTTTATATTTATAAAGAAAGTAATTGGAATTACAAGCAATGCTACAAGTTCAGATGGAGAAATTCATTCCTTCCTTCAGAAATCGTTTATCCACAACCCAAGCCTTGAACAATGATAAATTTCTTTCATTTATCATTGTTCAATGATTTAAACAGCTTGCTTTCATGTCCAGGACTGTTTGTAGGGGGAAGAGCTTTGATCTTTATATAAATTGGCTTTAACTATGACAAAGCCATTTTCAAACATACCCTGACGTATTAATTCAACCTATTGTGATAACACTAAGAAGAAGAAGAAGAAGAATGAATTTTCCTAACAAAAAGAAAAGGGAAGCAACATTGTGTGTACCTGAGAGCTCCATGTTTTTTTATCCGTGTGCGGATTTAATGAACATTGAAATGAATAGAGAATATCATATGACAAATTTGCTAGAGCAGAAAGTAAAATCCTGATCATCAGACGTTACATTTGCAATTAATTTTTCTTTGTTCCAAATCCAATGCAAAAGTAATTAGATTTTTATTTTTACATTTTTATTTTGGTTAAAATTGAATTGCAGATAACCATGGATTCACATGTGGTGATGAACGATCTTGTAACCTCCCATCTCGATTTTTTCTCCCTTTCTTAATTACAAATTTATGCTTATTTAACATAGGAGATTGGGGATGTTTAACCAATAAAGTTAAACGACTTTTTCCCACCAAAAAATGGTTTAATGACACTTTCTCACCTTTAGATTTTAAAATACTAATTTACTACCTAAACATTAGATTCTGTTAATAGTTTTTAAAACCGATGATATTCAATGTGAAGATGAAAATATCCTTGACTTTTGAATTAAAAATTTATTTATTATTATATATCATAAGTCAATAGAGTCAATTACTTATATATCCCTTTTTAATAATGAAAAAATTGTCATATCCCCAATAATATGTAAAAATTAAATGACTAATTTATCCCTAATGTTTGTGATGAATGAATAACCATTGAGACTTTCAAATTTTGACATATGAAATTACCATTTTGTCCCTTTATATGCTGCAAACTAGGCTAATATTTATATTATATTACATTAATTCTGTCAATTTAAACCCAATAACAATCCAAATTGCAAAATCACAATGCATTTTACTCAATAGAAAGCATTGTCATTGTCATAATTTTGATTCAGTATACATAGAGCAAATTGATCAATAATATATAGATAGACCAAAATGTGATCAGTATATGAGGCGTCCTTGGTGACCAAGATGGTAATACTGTTGCAACCTAGAATATTGCTTCTTCTTGTAATGTAAAAAGTTGAGGATCTCCAAGATGTTGAACCCTCATCTCTATGTTATGACCTAAAACAGAATTTTACAATAACCTTCAGCCACGATAAAAACTAATCAATTTCGGCCACAAACAGATTAGAATTTCCACAATCAACTTTTGACAAAGACAATGAAGAAGGAAAAAAATGGTTTAGGGTTCAGCCACAGTAAGAAGTAATCAATATCACACCCAAACAGACTAGAACTTTCACAGACAACTTGGCACAATGACAATGAACAAAAAAACACCAATGTTGAGCCTAAGAAGGGTGAAAAATTGGGAAGGATACTCATTTAGAAGGGTGAAGAGAAAGTCAAGAGTTAATTATAAAGAAGATTAATAAACCAAAATCCATCATAATAAATGTTTCAGTCAAATTTTACCTAGAATTTAACATTTGTTACAATTTGCAAATCAAAATCACTCAAACTTCAATGGTGGTGGAACTGGAGACTGCTTCAACACGTTCCTTCCCACCCAGAGACTTTTGAATACTGGCTATGTTTAGTGTATCATACTCTAAACCTTAAAAACCCTGATTAGAAACCTTTCTTCACATATTATCAGGTCCATGTGAAAATCTTGAGATATTCAAACTCTTAAGCCTATTTTATTTGTCTCCTATGTAATTCCTAAAGGCTATATGCCTGAAACAACCTTGTCAACCCGTTTCCAAGACAGGAAAATATATTCAAAAAGTCATCAGCATAAGCCTCGTTTCCTCTCCACCTCTTTTAAACTTAGAGATAATTCAATTTACCATAAAACAAATACAGTCCACCGTGTTTTAAGAACATTTTTTTGGAACGAACCCACTTTCCACAGTCAATAAATCTACTAGGAAATCCACATTTTCAGCTTCCAAAAACTTTAGAAATCCTGGCACTTTGATACTAATGAGCATCAAATCACTCAACCAAAGTATTGTTCACATTCCCTTACAACTAAACACACATTTATATCAAAAAGGAAAACAAAAAAATCAAACTTTTTGTTCCTTTATTCAATTTTTAACCATTACCCATTTCTCATTCTGCCCCAAAATTGCCAAAGAATAAACAAGCAATAAAATTCCCAATATCAACATTAACCAACAAAACATTTATTTTTACGCCAAAATAAACTAAACTTACAATTTATCATCATAGCTACAGAAATTTGAATCATTTAAGCCTAATTAAACCATACTTAACATAAAATTAAACAAAGTACAAAGTGGCTAAAAATTTTTGGAAAGTTTCAAAAACATATGAACCAACAAGCTAAAAAACGAAACTTCACCAGTAAATTGAGCGAAAAAGAGAAACCAAGAGTGACCCGATTGAGGGTTTTGCATTCTGAGTAGGAAGTTGAAGTTCAAAGACAAAAGTTTTGTGTTCTGTTCAGGGTTTGTGTTCTGTGAAGAAGGACATTCTAGGGTTTGATCTGTTTCTGGAACTCGCACTGTCGTTAGATTGAGAGCCACACGTCATGTGGTGGCGACACGTGTTGGTTTAGAGGGTGTTTAGTGGATTTCGTGGAGAGGAGGGCTATTTTGATAATACAATGAGAGTGAAATAGCAAATACGCAAAGTTTAATTGTAATTTCAAATTTTTAATTTTTATTATTAAACTTTAGGTTTGTTTTCTAACTAAATTAAAGGGAAAACGTTAAGAAATAATGAAAGAAGATTTGATTTTTTTTTTTAAAATTAAATAATAAAATTTCATAAATTATAAATTTTTCTTTGTACCGTTAGAATTTATAATATAACCATTAGAATTTATAATATAATAAATTAAAAAATATTGACATAATTATCATCACTAATTTAATAATAAAAAGAATTTTGTTATTAATATAACCACATGGGCCATTTTTTTAATCTAATTATAGTCCAAGATTGACAGCCCAATCATATATAAACCGACTTTTTCCACAAACAAGACACAATAATTAGGGTGTGTTTGTTTCTCTGTTCTATCCTATCATATTACTATCCTACCCAAAATAGATATTTATATCAATATTCTAAAAA
Source organism: Pistacia vera (assembly GCF_008641045.1). Taxonomy (NCBI): domain Eukaryota; kingdom Viridiplantae; phylum Streptophyta; class Magnoliopsida; order Sapindales; family Anacardiaceae; genus Pistacia; species Pistacia vera. The sequence goes on from NW_022196125.1 coordinate 145,579, forward strand.
TCTAATCTTATTCTATTCAACTTAAAATATTTAGATTCTTTTACCCCCTAAATTTATTAATTTAACTAAACACCTCCTATAACAAAAGTTTATAAATTGACAAAAACACCCACGTCTACCCATATTTGTCAGATTCTGGCCACCACTATCGGAAGGTGGCTGGAATCTACTATAATGGTGCACTACCAGCTAGACCTGGCTGTTAGTGCGCTGATCTAATTTTTCTGGCTAGATCCATCATGGATCTGGCCAAAAAAGGCTAGATCCAGTCGATCATGCATCATTCCGATGACTACAGCCGATGGGTGGGTAGGGGTGTTTTTGTTAATTTTTAATATTTTAGTCCAGACTCCATTTTCATGTGAATGAAAGTTGGGGTGGGCAGTGTGGGGATGAGGCTTACGCACTTTTTTTTCAAGGTTTTTTACTGTCATCTTCATGTTTTAACTTTAGTTTTTTCTTGTTTACTACATTTATTTTCATTTTCCTTGTATTTTTTCTAATTTCATGAGCTTTCGCTGAAGACTTCATTTTTTCCTCTTCTCTTTTTCTTTTTGGTTTTTGTAACTTGAAGTTGTTTTTTTAGTGCACTCATGCTCACTTTCCTAGCTGTGTTTTTTACTTTCAACAACTTCTACTGGTGATGCCCACATTTTCCTATTGATGATTGTTCACTATTTTCTTTTAGATTATGCAATGCAATTAAAGTCTAATTTTTATAGATTGTTTTCTTTTGCATTATTTTGAGTAGGGGTGTTCGGTTCCGGGTACACTGAATTTTTTCTCGGAACCAGAATCGACGATTCCTTGAAATTTGGAACCAGAACCGCAATCGACGGTCAAACACAGCTCCCCTTCATAATGGTAACAACTTCAACCCTAAACTTCAAGTAACTTTAGTGCAGCTTAACACAAACTCGTGCTTTCTAACCCGACCCGCATTCAAAAGGGGTTAACCCTAACCCGACCCGCATTTAAGAGGGTTCAACCCGAACCACCAATAAGGCGGGCCGGGTTGAACCCAACCCGCCAGCAACCCCCAGGTGGGCCGGGTTGAGAAATTGCAACCCGAAGACCCGCGGGTTGCTATTTTGTCCTTTCTAGAGAAAGGACCGCCAACCCGCCGAGTTGGCTGTTGCACCAACGACCAACTCGGTGGGTTGGCCAAAAAACAAATAAAAAAAAATTGTTTTTTTTCCAATTACCCTTTTACCCTTGAACTATAGCCGTTCGAGGGGTCTTTTTCGTCATTTTCTTTTCCATTTTTTCCTATAAATTGGCCCTAAACTCTCATCTTTTCTCACAACTCAAATTCTCTCATTCTCTCATTTTCTCTAATCTCTAATCTCTAATCTCTCAATTATTCATTTATTCTCTTAATCTCTTTGTTATCAATTTGCTCTTATTTTAATTTTTATTAGTTTTTGCAATTTTCAATTCATATTTCCAATTTTCCAATTTCCATATTCCAATTCTCTTTTTTTAAATTTTTTATTTCTTCTACATCAATTTTTTTTTAACTACAATGGATAGATATTTCTCTCCCATCAATATCAATGATGAAGAAAACTACTATCCTAGTCCTAGTCCTGCTGATTTTACTAACATAAATGCAGGAGTTTCAAATAGTCTCGCAGCTTTCCTAGTCTCAGAATCTGATACACCTCAAAATATGCCCCCGATTCCTCCCCATACAACTCCAGGTGGTTCTAGAAGTCGTCCTCGTAATCTTCGTCCTCGTCCAACTTCATCTCAAGCTGAGGCGGGTTCATCAATTGCCGTCGAAACCGAAGACAGACACACATTAGATGTTTAGGCGCATTTCAACAAGTTTTACAAGACAGAAAATGACGTTCAAGTCATGAAAGCGAGATGCAAATACTGTGGAAATATTTATAAAGCTGATTCAGGTAATGGTACTAGTACTTTAAAAAGGCATGCTAATAAACATATTAATCAACATGGAAATAGAGAAAGCAATCAAACTCAAATAACTAATATAGGTACTACTTGGCGTTATAATTCTGATGTATATAGGGAACAGTTAGCTTTATATATTGCTGCAACTGATCAACCTATTAATATGGCTGAAGATAAATATTTTGAAAGATTTGTTCAAAATTCATTTTTTCTAGGATTTAAAAGTTATTCTAAAATTGCAACTAGAAATGATTTAATAAAATTGTTTACGAAAATGAAATTAGAATTAAAAAATAAAATACATACTTGTCATGTTAGTGTGGCTCTAACTGCAAATATTTGGAGTAATAAAGATAAACAAGATTATATTTGTGTGACTAGTCATTATTTTGATAATAAATGTAAATTAAATAAATCTTTATTAGGATTTAGATTAATGGATGTTAATCATAGTGGTAAACAAATTTATAATAAAATTGTTGAAGTTTTAGAAGATTATGATATTGTTAGTAAAGTGATAAGTTTAACTTTAGATAATACAAGTTCTAATAGTAAAGCTATAGATTATTTTCAAAGTAATTATCCTTTATATAACAATTTGAAGTTTTTTCACCAACGTTGTGCATGCCGTGTTATTAATTTAATTGTGAAAAGTGGTATGAAAACAATTAAAGAAAATATTGATAGAATTAGAGATTGTTTAGCTTGGATTACTGATAGTAATAAAAGAAATGCTGAATTTCAAGATGCTTGTATAAAATCAGGCATGTCTCCTAGAACATTTGCATTAGACATGCCTGTTAGATGGAATAGTACTTATTTAATGCTTGATTTATGTTTACCTTATGCTAATTTAATTAGTTATTTTGTAGCAAATAATATAGGTCCTCATTATTTGGTAGATAATGATTGGCAAATAGCTAAAGTATTTCATTATTTTCTTAAAATTTTTTACCAATCCACTTTACAACTTTCTGGTGTGTATTATCCTACATTCCTACTAGTCCATTGGTAATACATACAATTGTAAAAATTTCAGAGTTATTTACAAAAAACAAAAACAATGAAATTTTAAAAGAACCAATAAAGGCAATGGAAATTTTTTTTTTAAAAATATTTTAAACCCATTCCTTTCCTTTATTTTTTAGGTGTCATTTTTTATCCTAGAATTAAACAAGAAGGTTTAGAAAATGGTTTATAGACATTATCTGAAAATTTACAAAACTTAGCATTTGTCAATCAAATAGGAGAGGTAAAAAATTGTCTTGCAGAGGTATATTTCCAATATGAAAACAGGTATGGGAACCGGCAAAGACACGAAATACAAAGGGAAGTTTCATCAGAAGAAACAAATGAAGACTTCTACACCTGGAGTGCATTTAATAGGCCGAAGGGGAACCGAACCCGAATCACAGGCGTACCTCCTCTTCAGAAGCACCAACGGCAACAATGAATCTACTGTCCGCATGCAGTCACAGAGTAACGAGCTTCAACAATATTTGGGAACTCCTGAAATGTTACCAACAGATCCACAACAAAGAGCCAACTTTGATGTCTTGGAATATTGGAAAACCAGAAAATGTATTTTTCCGGTATTATCAAGACTTGCCTTCAATGTTTTTGCTGTTCCAGTCTCAACCGTCTCATCCGAACAAACATTTAGTGCAAGTGGAAGAATTTTAAATGAAAGGAGGACTAAACTTTCACCAAAAATGATTGAAGTCATCACATGTCTTCGAGATTGGGAACGGTCGCGCCATCAAGGTCAATATGAGGTTGTCGACGATACTTTAATAGAATCATTTCAATTTTGTAATATAGATGATACGGATGAGGGAGGTCCTAGTCAACCCCAAAATTAGTTGTTTTGTAAATTATAAATTAATTGTCAATTATTGCACTCTTTTTTCCTTACCAAGTTTATGTCCTATTGGGTTTTTCTTGGTGAGGTCTTTAACGAGGCAATAATTATTGTAATTTCTTATTTTATTTTTTAATAAATGAATAAATTTAATTTTTCTTATATTACAATTTTAATGTATTAAAATTGAATTAATATTTGGAATGTTAACAAAAAAAAATTAATTTAATTTAATTATTGATATTTGAAATGAGAAAAGAAGTTAACTAAAAACAATTACATTTATTCATTTATAAATTGTTAATTATTCATTTGAAAAGTTAATTAAACATTTAAACTTAAACAAAACAAAATAAAAATAAAAAAAATAAAAAAACAAAAAGGGGGTTAACCCGGCCCGACCCGCGGCCTAACCCGGCGGATTAGGGTTGGTGGGCCGGGTTGGGCCAGCCAATAATTGGCTGGCCTAACCCGGCCTACCAATGTTGGCGGGGGGGTCAGGACCAACCCGCCACTTCGCGTAACCTATTGCGGGCCGAGCGGGTTGCTTTTCCACTTCTAAGCACCGGTGGGTTGCTTTTCCACCTCTAAGCACGACTCATCTTTTTTTACTAGCTACTACTACATTCAGTTTGGTTAGTGGCTTGTTTAGTGCATTCTCCACTAGTTGTTACTACATTCAGCTTATTCTTCAGTGCATTGAATTGAGCTGCTGATTGTGCCTTGGTTAAAATGTCAGCAATCTAAAGTTTGGAGGGAACATATTGAACTACAATGTTCTTAGCAGGTACTTTTTCCCTTATGTAATGAACATCTATCTCAATGTGTTTGGTTCAAGCGTGAAAGACTAGATTTGAAACCAGCATTGACATTGTCGCACTAGATGACAAGTGACTTGGTAAGTGCAAGTCCTAATTCAGTATAAAGAGGCTGCAACCAGGCCACTTCAGTGACTGTATGAGGAAGTGCTTTATACTCTACTTTAGTAGAGCTTAATGCCACAACTTTTTGCTTTTAAAACTCCATTAAATGAGATTAGTCCCCAATATACATAATATCCACTAGTTGGCCTCCTATCTTCAAGACTGCTAGCCCAATCAGCATCAGCATAACATTCAATGTGCAAATCAGCAGCTGGTTTGAATAATAATCCATGATGAAGACTCCCTTTGAGGTACCTTAGTACCCTTTTACAAGCTTGCCAATGTTGGACAGTGTGAGCTTGTAAAAATTGACTAAGACGATTGATTGTAAAACTAATATCAGGTCGGGTACGTGCCAGGTATTGTAATGCTCCTATAGTGCTTTGATAAAGGCTACGATTATCAAAGAGAGCACTATCTGCAGGGGACAACTTAGTACCAAGAGCCATAAGAGTAACACACGGATGAGCAGCTAACATTTGAGTTTTAGACAATAAATCTATAGCATATTTGGACTGCCTAAGATGAATGCCAGCTAAGTTCCTAGTCACTTCCAAACCAAGAAAATAATGCACAACTCCAAGTGATTTAAGTGCAAATTTATCATTGAGATTTTGTACCAAGTGATGAACAAATTCACTATCTGAGCCAATGAGCAGAATATCATCCACATAGATGAGTACATATGTAACTTTGCCTCCTTGCTTATGAATAAACAAGCTAGTATCAGAAACAGAATTTTGAAATCCTTTCCCAAGTAAAGTTGCTTTCAACTTGTCTAACCAAGCCCTAGGGGCTTGGTTAGGGCTTGGTTTAGGCCATAGAGAGGCTTATGAAGTTTGCATACATAATTGGGCTTAGTCTGATCAATGAAACCAGGAGGTTGGAACATATAAACAGTTTCATGAAGTTGACCATTCAGAAAAGCATTATTTACATCTATTTGCTGAATATCCCAATTATAAGTAGCAGCTAAGGTAAGTATAATTCTAATAGTGGAAGGTTTGATGATAGGGCTAAAGGTCTCAAAATAATCCAACCTAGCAATTTGTTGGAACCCTTTTGCAACTAACCTTGCTTTATACTACTGCAATGTCCCATCAGCATGAAATTTGGTGCTAAAAACCCATTTATTCACTACTATATGCATATCAGTTGTGAGAGGGACAAGGGACCATGTATAATTGGCCAGCAAAGCATCAAATTCAAGTGTCATAGCTTGCTTCCATTCTGGTGAAGTGAGACCTCAAAAACTGAAAGTGGTTCAGGAACAAGAGTAATTGTTGCTTAACAGGTAGTATGATCAGAATAGATTGCTTTGGCTTTAGTAAGAGCTTCTGATTTTCCTCTAGTAATCATGGGATGGAGATTAGGACAAACAATTGATTTCTCAAGAGAAACCAAGGACTGTAGGTGAAGTAGATCAACTTCAAGAGGACAAGTAGAGAATGACTGGTTTGAGGGAACAGATTATGGAGATTTAAGAGATGTGTATGATGGACCAAGTTGGGAAGCAACAAGGGATTGTGAAGAAGTGACTAAGATATCATTTGATGTTGAAATAGTTGAGTTTAAAGAATGAGAGTCAGGGGACAATGGTTAAGTTTGAGAAGAAAGACCAGGTTCAGTATTGTCAAAAATAGATGTAGGATAATAAAATGCAGTAGGAATATGAGACTGATGTAATGATGAAAAAGACTTAGTATTAGAGCATGGTACTACAAGGGAACTCACATTAGGCACAGTTACAAAAGGAAAATGTGAATTAGAAAGATGATAGGAGTCATCTAAAAAAGATTCGAAAGGTATAGAAGAAGTGAGAAAACCATTTGAAAAAGGAAAGGCGGTTTCATTGAACTTAACACTACGTACAATGATGATTTTTCCTGCAGAAGTCAAGCACTTATAACCTTTGTAAATTAGGCTATACCCCACAAAAACACATTTGGATGAATGAAAATCAAATTTGTGCTTATTTAAGACTCTTAAAAAAGGAAAACATGCACAGCCAAATACCTTTAGAGTAGAATAAACTAGAGTTCTATGGAACAAAACTTGATAGGGAGAAGAAAAATTCAAAACTGATGAAGGCATTCTGTTTATCAAAAATACAGCAGTTTCAAATGCAAGCGACCAAAAATTTAAAGGCATAAATGCATGAGCAACAAGAGTTAATCCTGTTTCAACTATATGCCTATGTTTTCTTTCACTTCGACCATTTTGTTGGTGAATGTATGAACATGAATGCCTAAATTGGATATCTTCAATAGTGAGATAGGGTATAAGACTTCTATATTTACCTCTTTGGTCGGATTGAAGACATTTTAATTTGTAATTAAATTGTCTTTCAACAAGGTGATGAAATTTAATAAAGATGGATTTGACTTCAGCTTTGGTTCTAAGGGGAAACATCCAGGTATATCTACTAAAATCATCTAGGAAATGAATATAGTACCTAAATCCTTCAGTGAATGCTAAGGGAGAAGGTCCCCAAATGTCACTATGTACAAGCTCAAGAGGTGTTGTTGCTCTAGAAGAGGAGGTGGGAAAAGTATTATGATGCATTTTGCCTAATTAGCATCACATAAATCCACATAAGAAAGTTGTTTAATTGAACATGAATCAGATTGAGACATGCTATGTATAATCTTCCTAAAAACAATAGAGTGAGGATGGCCTATTCTCTTATGCCAAATCGTGGGATTAGTGTTATTAACATTAGCTAAGTAAATGGAATGTTTGTCACATGTAGAATTTGTAACCTTACAAAAAGTATAGTCAGGAATATGAGACAATGAGCAGTCAGAATGATAAGCAGAATAAGTAATTCAAACAATAGAACCAGTAGAAACAGTATTCATAATAGCACATTTAGTATTATTGCATTCAGAAACAGTTTTAGCACAAACATCACAGGCACTAGATATAGCTGAATTAAAAACAGAAACATCATTATTCTGAATATCATTATTCTAGGAAAGCATATTTGAAACTACATTATTCTTGGGAATTGCATTCGAAACTGCACTATTGTTATTACAAACAGAATGGTTTTATAAATTTTCAGACGAAGTTGATACAGTATAAGAGCTATTCTTCGAAAAGGTATGTGAGTTTGAAAAACAGGAAGGAGATGGTAATTGAGATGGGAGAGTCAATTGGTATAAGCCTGCATAAAGCTCTCCTTGCAGTAAATTTGCTCTGGTGACTTTGTTCTTGACAACAGAACAATCAGAATTAAATTCCACTAAAACATTATTATCTTTTGTAAACTTGGAAATGCTAAGAAGGTTTTTAGTTATTCTAGGAACACAAAGAACATGTTTTAAGTGTAGACATTTAGTTTGTAGTTTGCTAGGTAATAATGTAAAGCCAGTATGAGAGATATGTAGAAACTCACCACTTCCCACTTGAAGTTGACGTGATCCATCATAGTCCTGGATTGTATGTAGCTAAGTTAGATCAGATAACACATGATCAGTTACTCCGGAGTCCATGTACCAGATAGAATCTTTTGGTGTAGAAGATGAAGCTATCAGGATACTTGATCCAAATCCAACCAATTTGCAACAACAAACAACACAATAATATGCCCTAAACTCAAGCTTAAATTCGGCCAAACTCAAATGGAGGCAATGTCACACTTACTTGCAATTTTAGGTGAAGACAAGAATGAACACTTCAAGCATAAAGGAATTCTCCACCAACTTGAATCGATTCACCACCAAATCTCCTTGCCAAGACTTGGATAAAGAAATCTCAATAAGAACACAAAGTTCTCTCAATGGTTAAACCAAGTTTTTTTGATATTTCATGAACTAACTTTACAAGGAGAATAGTTGCCTTTATATAGGCAATTACAAGGTTAAAAGAGTAATCAACAAGTACAATACAAGAAAATGAAAATTAATAAATATTACACAAAAATTACAAGCCTTCCATTCAAAAAATAAGGCCATACCCATTTAATGCAAAAAGGGACATGATTCCCTAATTCTAGGGTTCATGTCTTTAACCACCCCATTAGTTGAAAAAACTCACTTTATTAGCCCAAAACTTGATCAATGATCCTAATCAAGTCTACTAATAAGGGTGTAAGAGATTGGGCCTTGAAGATCTTGCAATTGGATCCAATAAGGGTTTAAGTGGACTTTCCCCTTTGGAATGAGAATTGGGCCGAATGGGTTCACTTCAACACTTGGGCTTCTCTCTTGGTGGACTTGAGCTTCCTTTGTTGGGCTTAGACTTGGAAGGGGTTGGGCCGAAGTGCTTGGGCTCTCTCTCCCCTTGGAACTTGCTTGGGCCGAATCTCCTCCAATGCTTTCCACACTCCACAATCTAAGTGTTTTAGGACTTGGAATGAAATTCTTTGATTCAACCGAATTAACAAGTGTTTTAGGACTTGTAATTCCTTGTCCACTCATGTTTACAAGTGTTTTAGGACTTATAAACGTACCATCCTCCTCGGGTTGAGAAGGATTTACCCTCAAATCCAAATCGTCCTCCAAGTATGGGCTTAGATCCCCCACATTGAAGGTGGCCGAGACTCCCCCATACTCACTAGGCAACTCCACCTTATAAGCATTATCATTTACCCTCTCAACAATCTCAAAAGGTCCATCAGCCCTAGGAGCTAATTTACTTTTCCTCTTACTTGGAAACCTCTCCTTACTCAAGTGAATCCAAACCAAATCCCCCAGTTGGAAAAGCTTAGGTTTTCTATGCTTGTTTGCCTTATTCTTGATCTTCTCATTTGATTTTTCTATTTGAGCTCTCACGGTTTCATGGAGTTCCTTCATTTGTTTCAACTTCTCATTAGCATTCACACTTGGCTCAAAATCAAAGGGTAGGGAAGTGAGATCAAAAGGGATAAGCGGGTTTACTCCATACAACACCTCAAAAGGAGTGTGACCCGTAGTAGAACTAGGACTCCTATTGTAGGTAAATTCAGCATGTGCCAATTGCAAATCCCAATCCTTTAAATGCTTACTCATTAAACTCCTTAGGACATTACCCAACACCTTATTCACCACTTCGGTTTGTCCATCAGTTTTAGGGTGGTGCGAGGTGCTAAACATTAATTTTGTCCCTAGTCTACCCCATAAACTTCTCCAAAAATGACTCAAGAATTTTGTATCCCTATCCGAGATAATAGTCCTCAGAATGCCATGAAGTCTCACCACTTCTCTAAAGAACAATTTGGCAATTTTGGAGGCATCATGCGTGGTATGGCATGATATGAAATGGGCCATTTTTGAGAACCTATCAACCACTACCATGATGGAATCTTTTCCTCTTTGTGTCCTAGGCAATGCAACCACAAAATCCATGCTAAGATACTCCAAAGAGTACTCAGCTATGGGTAAGGGTAGGTATGGTCCGGCCTTGAATTGACTCTTAGCTCTTTGACATGATCCACACATTCTAATAAGATCTTGAATATCCCCTAACATTTTAGGCCAATAAAAATATTCCTTGATGGTTTCTAAAGTCTTAGTAACCCCAAAATGGCCCGCCAACCCACCACTATGTGCTTCCCTCATAATTAGTTCTCTAAAACTACCCTTAAAGACACATAATCTTCTACCCTTGAACAAGTATCCATCATGCATAATATAATTTTCAAAACCAAGTTTCCCACATTCAGTTATGCATGTTTTCATCTCCAAATCTTTCTCATAACACAATTTCATTAATTCAAAACCTAGAACTCTAGAATCAAGTAAAGAAAGTAAGGCATACCTTCTAGAGAGTGCATCGACTACAACATTGTGTGATCCTTGTTTGTAATTCAGCACAAAAGAAAAGGATTGGATGAACTCAACCCATTCAGCATGTCTTGTGTTGAGTTTACGCTACCCATTGATGAACCTCAAAGCTTGGTGGTCCGAATGGAGGACAAATTGTTTCGGCCGAAGGTAATGACTCCAATGGTCACACTGAGGTAAAACACCGAAAATTACCTTATTGGTTGGCATGCTATGCTCAAATGAAAATTTTGTTACTTTTAATAAGCAAAAATTTGACTGCGCTCGCCTAACTTTATCCAAAAAGATTTTTCTAACTTAGAACTCATAGCACTTGATTCTCATTTGATATTTACATTTGGAGTCAGCTCTATATTCAAATTTATAGAATGGAATGACATGGAAGATCTTACAAGAGTAATGTGTTGAAACAAAGAAGGATATAGTGCTTCCATTAGTTTGTATGTTGATAAAACTACATTGATTTACGATTGCCACTGTATTGTAGATAGAACAGTTTTGCAATGAATGTGTGAAGAACCGTTTGTGAAATGATAAATGATTATGGTTGAATGGATAGTTTAATGTGTATATAGAGTATGATGTATTTGATAATATGATAATAAAGTCAATATACAATATTTCAAAAGATGAAATCTCGTTGAGAACTAGAGGGAACAAATGGGTCGGGTTTAGGCGGGTCAACCGTCCCCGCATAGAAAGGCGGTCCGGGTTGAACAACCGCATTGAAACCCGCCGGGTGGGGCGTGTTGCTATATGGCAACCCCGCAACCCGGCGGGTTGCTATTGTGTGTACAAAAGAAACCAGGGGTGGCAGCCAAACACGGGTTGGCCCAAAAAAAAAATTAAAAAAATAAAAAATGAAAGTTTTTTCAAGTTTCCCCCATGTTTTTTAATGTCTTTTAATGAAAATATTTATGATTGAACTCTTACAAATTAATTTTACACAAAGAATATTAACATACTTTCTAATCATAAATATTAAAATGTATAAAACTTCGTAATATTTGACAACATGGTTATTATTATTTTTTATGGTATGTAAAATATAAAAAATTAAATACGAAGTCTTATTCTTAACTTTCCTGTCTTGTATAAAATATAATTCATTCTTATGCTAAAGTTTCATCATTTAATGAATAAATTTAATTTTCTAATTACAATTTTAATGTATTAAAATTGAATTAATATTTGAATGTTAAAAAAAAAATTAATTTAATTAATATTGATATTGAAAAGAAGTTAACTAAAACAATTACATTTATTCATTTAAAATGTTAATTATTCATTGAAAAGTTAATTAAACATTAAAATAAACAAAACAAAAAAAATAAAAAAAAAAAAAACACGGGTTACCCGACGGAGGTAGGGTTGGGGCGGTTGGGCAGTCCTCCAAAAATGGCGGCCTAACCCGCCTACCTGTTGGCGGGCGGGTTCAGGACCAACCCGCCAACAGAAGTAACGCCAGCGGGCCAGGTCAGGCGGGTTGGGCGGACTGGTATTTCCATCTATTGAAAACAATTATAAATATGTTAGGTAATGAAGAATTTATGTAATAAATATTTATGATTTATATTTATTGTTAATTGTTACTTTAACCATTGACCTCTCAAGCTTCATTCTGGGTCCTTCCATTGTGTATTATTGCATTTTTTGGTCGTCTCTGTTTATTTCTCTCTATAGTTAGAGAAAATTCAGCTTGATGTGCAAGCAATAAAAAGAAAAAATAAAATAAAAAAAAAAAAAAAAAAAAAAAAAAAAAAAAAAAAAAAAAAAAAATAAACAAAACAATAGTAATAATTTGAAGTGATGAATTTATTTTCGTGCATAGCCATGAACAATCCTTCCCAAGACCCATTACATCGATATTAAACTGTGGGCCTCAATCTTTTATATTGAGTATATGCAATGGAGGTAATTATTTATGACCTATTTTTTTTTTTTTGGGACTGTAATTTAATATAGGAATTAATTGTACACCTGATAGAGGGAACTTATGAAAGTTTTTATTTATTTTTTGTAATATTGAAAAGAAATTATAAATATACGTCAACGGTAAATATATGAAATTATGAACGAAACAAATTGTTCCTTTGTTAACCTAATTTTTTTTTTTTTTTATCTCGATCTGTGAATTATTGATTTGATAAATTGTCACAAAAGGTTGGCCAACTCACTTATTTTCATTTTAAAAATAATTATTATTTATACAATGAATGTAATTAATCAATAATAATTAGTTTAAATTAAGTTATAAAATTTTTTCAAAAAATCAATAGAAGTTTTGGAAATAAAAATATCAAACATAAATATACAAAAGAGAATCATAATAATTTTGACTGCTCTTTATATTGTTTTTTCTTTTGTTTTTAACTGAAAGCTATAATCGCATTAAAATAGCCACATAAAAATAACAAAAAATAATAATGCACATACTAACTTTAAAACGTTTTTCACTTATCTCATCTCTAAGTACTGGAGAGGTGATGTCTCGTGATTCATCTCAATATGTATCGCCCGATGCGATCATATAATGGTGTCAAAGGACTCGACCCTAAACCCTCAACTATTTATTAGTCATGTCATAACGTGTTAAAGCGTGTAACTTATTTATTAATTTGACATGTATGTCTGTTTTATTCGGTTATTAATATATAAGTATATAAAATATAGTATATAAACATATATTAGTTTAAATTTCAAAAATACTAAAATTTATGTTTATGAAATGTTGAAATGGGAAAATTGGATCAGTAAGTATGGTTATAAATTTATTTTATATTGCCAAATAATATAATTTATATATCTATGAGTTGAATAATAGTATTTGTAAATTATATTATGAAATGTCATATACTTATGATTATATACTATGTTGGTAAAATATTATCTACATTGTAATTTTATGGAGTCTTGACTCTTGACATTTAGTATTTGTAAAACTATATGATAAATTTGTACATTATATGCATCTGTCTTATTTTAATCTCTATCATTGAAAAACTATATTATAATATTTAAAATTGATAAATGTTATATTTATAAGTTATGGTAATGCTAATGTGTATAAATCACATAGTGTAATAGCAAAAAAACATATGAGCAATATGAATAGAAATCGATAAATTGTGTGCTATAATAAAAGAATGAATCATGTCAAAACAGTTAACCATGTTTAAAACAGTGGTTGTCATAAACGTGTTAACGTACATAAACGAGTCTGGCTGTATAACAAGTTGGCGACCGATATTCTACTAGTTCTCAATCACCTTATCTAATATAATTTTAATTGGGTTAGGCCTCCACTTTTTTCGTATACACTTGGGCCCCTCACTTAAGTCTAATCATGGTGGACATATTATTAGATATAATAAAGATGGTCATCATAACTAGACTTGATAGTTGCAATGGGGTATATAGACCCACAATTGGAAAAGATGAATCCATGCGAGCTATTGTACTGAATATGAAAAAAATTGTGAGATGAATTATAAGTGTAGAATTGTCCTATTAGATAACTTCTTAAATCATTGAGAAGCAAGACAAGAAATCTTAAGCTCTAGAACTACAAAGGTAATTACGGATAGTCTCAGAGAGTTACCCATAATTAAATTTCAAGATAAGTGTAGCAATTAAATCAAACAGCAAGTAATTAAATCGTAAACGTATAAGTTTTTACAAGCTTAGGTACAATAGAGGAAGCCAATTGCTTCAGCAACTAATATGACCATGAAAAGTTTTTGTTATGGGCCTGAGAAATTGATCTTCAAGGGCAATATAGATTGAAATGTATTGCTATATTCTTTTCTTACCCCGAGGATTTTACTTGAATATTACTAATATATAAACTTTTAGGAAATAACCTTGACATAAGATGAATGGAATAAATATATAAATAAGATTTTAATTCATAAGCTATTGAATAAATGTAGACCATTGATGATTAAATAAATTAAGTTTGTTTAGTAACAAAGCTTGTCGGTAATGCAAGGTTTACAAGTCTTTTCTTAAAATTGAATTTTTGATATTATGTTAATATAAAAGTTAGATGTCAAAGACACGAAAATATTTAGTTGGCTTAACATGGTTTTAATAAAGACCAACTTGCTATTTCACCTACCATTATAATGTTAGTTGGATTATTATATCACGTAAGAAATCCGATATTAAGTTATAAACTTAGAGGTAAAAATACTTAAGATATTATAATGGCTAATTTGGTTTAATTATGTCAACTTCTGTCACCACGTATTTATTGGCAAGACACAACGGTCTTTCTTTAAAATTAGTTGTCTTAATCAACTAATTGTATTATCAAAAGTACATGCTCTTCATTAACCCAACCCTTAATAATAAAAACTGGATTTTACTCAATCGGTCAGATATTGTATTTAAAATTTTGACACTTTTGTGAACCGTTAATATTAAGGATTCAATGGTGATAAAGATATATGTGAGTTAATAGTGTATCCAATTATCTTAAATCTTTCTTTTTAACATTAGATTAACAAAGTAAATGGTTATATGAAATATCTAAAATTAAGTAAACAAATTTAATCATGGTACTATAACCTTACTTATTTTAGTTTAGTTTATTTTTGAAGAGAATCATAAAGAGAATTAAGTTAAAAGTCCTTTTCTTTTCTCCTTTTTTTTTTTTTTTTTTTTTTTTTGTAGTTCTTGGTTTGGCAACTCATATGGATATCAGAGTCAATGTTTCAAGTTCAAATCCCCACATACAAACTGGATAAAGAAAAAGAAAAAATTTCCAAATTAAGATAAATATATGTGAAACCTCACCTGTAACTTAAGTCTAATATGTGAACATTGTGTTTGTATTTTGCTTTGATTTTATAATCTACTTTAATAAGAAAACAAGAAGTCTTTAGTTATAATTCTTGGTCCACATAGGTCAATGACAAAGATTGATCTTGTACTCTAAAGAAGTTATAAAATTTATTCCTTTCAATAGTTAATACACGATTGGTCTAAAAATTTGGATGCTATGCAAAACCAAATAAAAAAATAATATATATTAAGGTTCACCGTAAATCTTTCTGTTTATATGTCTGGAATAGTGGATGTCAATTATAAATTAAGATTATGGTTATACAAATACAAAGTGAGGGTAGGGGCCTGTGTTTGAATTCTGCAGTAGCCACTTATCATAT
The DNA here is from genome assembly GCF_008641045.1 of Pistacia vera. Lineage (NCBI taxonomy): Eukaryota > Viridiplantae > Streptophyta > Magnoliopsida > Sapindales > Anacardiaceae > Pistacia > Pistacia vera. Next base: position 161,222 of record NW_022196125.1, read on the forward strand.
TTGTGATTTATCTTGATCTATTGGCTTGTAGGATGTTTAGTGGGTTGAAGGGATTAGTTAAGGTGTGTGCAAACTGACCCGACTATCCCAGGTCAATAAAAAAAAAATTAAAGTTTAATGTTATATAAAAAAAATTAAAATTAGAAAATAATAGAAACAAAATAAGTTAACAAAATAAAATAACAAATTAATATTGAAATAAACTAAGATGGAAAGGTTAGACAAAATTTTGCTAATCAAGATTTTTGGGAATATTAGTTTAGGGGCCCTATGTAATTGAGAAGAGAATGCTTAAAATTTTAGGAAGACGTTTAGTAATTGCACTATGACGTGGTTACCCTGGCTATGAGTTGATATAAACTATTTAACTGACAAATTGAATTTTCTTTGTAAAACCGGTTTTGTACCCTTTATTAAAAATCCCAAAATCTAGCCATCAAAATATTAAGCTTTCTGCCAACATAAGTATTAAAAAATATAAAATTATGCCCATTTTAGGAAGTATGCATACAAACCATGGTAAAAAGACATAATTACTAGTCATCCAAAAAATTATCCGAAAATTTCATTCCAAGTGATGTGTAATCCATTGTGGTATTAAGGATGCGTTAGTCTAAGGAATGTTGTTTTATGGAAGTTATATATGAATAGAAAGATAGATTACTTTAAAGATTATTGAAAATATTAAGGAAAGTGTTGATTGGGTGAATAAATTGGGGTTGTTATATAAATTTTAACATTGTCCTTTTTAAACTATAATATAATATTATTTTGGGTATTATTTTTTTAATCATTTTAGCCCTTACATTCTAGATTTAGCTTAAAAACCTTAACAATAAAAAAAGTTGAAAACTTAACAAAAACACCCAACCACTTCCTAGGTTGTTAGTCGCCAGTGGCCACCGCCGGCAATGCATGAACGCACATGCGGGCCGGCGTGACGTTAAGGAGTTTCCGATAATAAGATCTGTCGTTTTATACCCAAGGCTAGATTTGGCCATTTCACGGCCATAGATCTGGCCTTTTTCATGCCAAATCTGGCCATCACTGGCCATTTCGGTTATGGATTTTTCGGAAGCATAAATGGGATTCTCGCCAAAAGACATTACAATGAGCAGCTATACAGCTGATTAGACCAGATCGGCAAGCCGTGCAACATTACGAGACTGCTGGTGATGGTGACCCGCGCTCGACAAAGTCATCTGGTTGTTTGGGGGGTGAGGTGTGGTTAGGTAAACCTGTGGCCTGACGTACTAACCGGGTTAACTTTTGTGTAAAAATACTGAGTATAAGGCTAAAAGTGTCATTAAATAGTACAGCTAATTGTTGAGATAACAAGGGTACGTACTGTCCTAAGATAAAATATTATAGGGGTTAACAAATATATACCAAAAGTTAAGATTACTAAGTAATCTTAAAATACTTAAGAAAATGACAGGTAAGCAGATTATTGTTCAACTGTCGCAGCTTTGCTAGAGATTCAGTCAAAGTCTTCAGCAAGTGCAGGAAGTTCCGATTCCAGTTGCAGCTAATGTGAATTTTTTTTTTTTAATTAATTAATTTATTTTTTTAATCTTTGTGTTCTTGAATTGTTATTTTGGGTGTATTTGTCACTTTCTGAAATTTGTGGTTGTTGTACACTTGTACTTCATCAAACCTCAAGGGGAAGATGTAGTTTCCATGTTTTATGGTTTGATTCAATTAATGTTTGCACTGAATAACGCTTCGGAATTGTTTCCCAGTGGACTGTTTTTTTGGTTATCTCTATTTCTTATATGAGTAATGCTATAGATACCGAAATTTTACACCAAATTTTTGTACCAAAGGACATGGCAACCAATCAGATGTGACCACGTTGGAGTCTTTCGTGAATGAACGGCCGTCCAATATTTATGGACCCCCGCCCATATTTAATGGACTCTTGTTCATATTATATGGATGTGTGTCTATTTACTATGGACGGACGTCCGTCCAAAAAATTTTAAAAGAAAAATAATGGACGCCTGTCCATCTTATATGGATGAGTGTCTATTTATTATGAACGGGAGTCCATAGTAAATGGATGGGCGTTCACTTTGAATGGACGTCCGTCCATTGTTTAAAATAAAAAAAATTTAAAACAAAAATTATGGATGGACGGACGTCCATATTCAATGGACAGGCGTCCCTTTTAGATGGACGCCTGTCCATTGTTTGATTTAAATTTTTTTTGAAAAGATCAGTTCTGCATGTCATCTCCTGAGCTCTTCATTGTGAAATTTAGACGTATTTGGTGGTTTTATCTTGCAGATAGTCGAAGTCCTGACATAATCTTTGACTCTTAAGGAGACCCCTATTCCAACCAAAGTTGCTACTCTCATGCTTGTCTCTGATGTTCTCCGTAATAGTAGTGCTCCTGTAAAAAATGCATCTGCTTACCGTACCGAATTTGAAGCAACAGTACCTGACATAATGGAGAGCTTTAATGACTTGTATCATAGTATAATTGGAAGGATTACTGCTGAGGCCCTAAAGGTGAGCAATAATGGCAACTTTCATTTTGACTTCCTATTGTATTTTTCATTTGTTCTGCTTTTGGTTTTGATGTGATAATTATTTGAGTTTTGGCAGTGGAACGAGTTTTAAAAATATTGCAAGTATGGTCAGATTGGTTTCTGTTTTCAGATGCATATGCGAATGGATTACGAGCTACATTTCTTCGGTCCGGGAATTCAGGTGTGACTCCGTTTCATTCTATCAGTGGTGATGCTTCAAAAATAGAAAAGAAAACTAGCTCTGAAAATACAAGTGACGGTGGTATCCATCTGGTAAAAGCAAGTAATATCACGCGGTCCAAAATTAAGGGATGGCCGTTTAACCTTAAAATTTGTTAATATTAAAAGATTATGAGGACGAGCGTCCATAAACAATTTAGGCCAAATATTTTTAGTTTAAACTATGAACGGACGTCCATTCTAGGTGAACGGTCATCCATATAATATGGACGGAAGTCCATTTCAAATGAATGACCGTCTAATGAACGACCGTCCATATTTGATGGACGGTCATTCATTTATGGAATATTTGTTAATGTGATACATGGCTCGTCTGATTCAGTGGACACGTCATTCGGTGTAAAAATTTGACGCAAAGCGTTAGTGTCCGTAGCATTTTTCTTCTTATATGCTGAGTAACCTCAAAATAAAATTGAGCTTAGTCCACGTATCTTTTCTATTTGTCATTCCATTTGGTGTATATATATATATATATATTCAAGGGCGGACCCACATAGGGTCACGTGGGGTCAAGTGACCTCACGGTGGGTTTTATTTTTTTATTTTTCAATTTTGTCACACAAAAAAACTAAATTACAAAATTACAGTAAATTAAATTTATTAAAAATTTTGACTTTCTCTAATAATATGTTTTCCCTTTTTCCCCAATTCCAACTTTTTCTCCTGCCCAACGTGTCCCACTCCATCTCTCTAATCCCTACTTTTCTCTATAATATATTAAAATTTATGCAATCATTTAATTTTGTTTTTAGTCTATGAATGATGAAAGATTTATTTAGTTTTACAAATGAACTTTCTCAAGCACCACAAAGAAAAGATCAAAATATTATAAATGCTATGAATTTGGTTGAAGCATGTAAGCACGCTTTACAATTGGTGAGAGATAGTGGATAGGAGAATTTAACTAGCAAAATTTGTTCTTTTTGTGTCAAACATGATATTGATATTCCAAACATGGATGAAAAAAATTTTATTCAATGGTGATCACAACGGAAGACTAAAGGTATCACAAACGTACAACATTACTGTATTAAAGTATTTTATAGTATCCTAGATATGTAGCTTCAAGAGTTGAATAATCATTTCAATGAGGTAAACACTGAATTACTTATTTGTTTGGCATGCTTATGCTCAAATGAAAATTTTGTTACTTTTAATAAGCAAAAATTGATGCGCCTTGCTAAACTTTATCCAAAAGATTTTTCTAACTTAGAACTCATAGCACTTGATTCTCAATTTGATATTTACATTTTGGATGTACGCTCTAATATCAAATTTATAGAATTGAATGACATTGGAGATCTTACAAGAGTAATGGTTGAAACGAAGAAGGATATAGTGCTTCCATTAGTTTGTCTATTGATAAAATTAACATTGATTTTACCGATTGTCACTGCTATTGTAGATAGAGCATTTTCTGCAATGAATGTTGTGAAGAATCGTTTGTGAAATAGAATGAATGATTAATGGTTGAATGATAGTTTAATTATGTATATAGAGAATGATGTATTTGATAATATTGATAATAAAGTCAATATACAATATTTTCAAAAGATGAAATCTCGTTGAGAACTAGAGGTGGAACAAATGGGCCGGGTTAGGCGGGTCAACCCTAACCCGCCCGCATTAGAAAGGCGGTCCGGGTTGAACCAACCCGCATGCAACCCCCGGGTGGGCCGAGTTGCTATATGGCAACCCGCCAACCCGACGGGTTGCTATTTGTTTACAATAGGCAACCGAGCGGGTTGGCAAGCCAACCAGCCGGGTTGGCCCAAAAAAAATAAAAAAAATAAAAAATTAATTGTTTTTTCAAGTTTCCCCCATTTTTTTAATTCTTTTAATTAAACTATTATGATTGAACTCTTACAAATAATTTTACACAATAATATTAAACTATACTTCTGAATCATAAATATTAAAATGTATAAAACTTCGTAATATTTGACACATTGTTATTATTATTTTTTATGGTACGTAAAATATAAAAAAATTAAATACTGAAGTCTTATTCTTAAATTTCCATGTCTTGTATAAAATATAATTCATTCTTATGCTAAAGTTTCATCAATTGAATGAATAAATCTAATTTTTCTTATATTAAAATTTTATTGTATTAAAATTGAATTAATATTTGAAATGTTAATAAAAAAAATTAATTTAATTGAATTATTGATATTTGAAAAGTTAACTAAAAGCAATTATATTTATTCATTTATAAATCGTTAATTATTTATTTGAAAAGTTAACTACATAAAATAAAACAAAACAAAAAAAATAAAAAAAAATAAAAAAATAGGGTTGACCCGACGGATTAGGGTTGGTGGACCGGGTTGGGCCAGTCATTACCCAAAAAATGGCGAGCCTAACCCGACCTGCCTTTGTTGGCGGGCGGGTTAGGACCAACCCGCCAAAAGAAGTAAGCCGCCACGGGCCAGGTCGGGTCGGGTTGGGTCGGACTGGTTACTTTTCCATCTCTGTTGAGAACAATTATAAATATGTTAGTTAATAAGAATTTTATTAATACAAATATTTGTGTTTATTTATATTTATATTTATGTTAATTGTTACTTTAACCATTGACCTCTCACAAGCTTCATTCCTGGGTCCACCCTTGTGTATATTGCATTTTTTGTCGTCTCTGTTTATTTTCTCTCCTATAGTTAGAGAAAATTCAGCTTGATGTGCATAGCAATAAAAAAAAAATAATGATAATAAATAAAATAACAATAGTAATAATTTGAAGTGATTGAATTTATTTCGTGCATAGCCATGAACAATCCCTTCCCAAGACCCCATTACATCGATTATTTAAACCGTGGGCCTCAATCTTTATTTATATTGAGTATATGGCAATGGAGGTAATTATTTATGACATATTTATTTTTATTTTTTTGGGACTGTATCTGGATAGTTCAAGAAAATTTAATTAATAGGAAATTAATTGTACACCTGATTAGAGGGAACTTATGAACGTTTTTTATTTATTTTTTTAATATTGAAAAGAAATTATAAATATACGTCAACGGTAAATATATGAAATTATGAACGAACAAATTGTTTCCTTTGTTAACCTTAATTTTATTTTATTTTATTTTTTTTATCTCCATTCTGTGAATTATTGATTTGATAAATTGTCACAAAATGGTTGTCCAATCACTTATTTTTCATTTTAAATAATTATTTATTTATACAATGAATTGTAATTAAATCGATAATAATTAGTTTAAATTAAGTNAGGGATCTAGTACAGTGAAAGAGTATTCAGTGAGATTTAATTCCCTTGCCAAGTTTACACCCGGAATAGTCAGTACCCTAGAATTGAGAAGAGATAAGTTTGTCCATGGGTTGAAGCCGGAGATAGCTCGTGATATAATGATGAGTGCTGATCCCCCTCAAACCTATAGTGAGGCCTTACGGCGAGCATTGAGGGCAGAAATATTTGAGAACAAAATCACCCCAGCAGGTCCCTTGATAGGAGGATCAAGTGAACCATCTCCCACAGAAAGATTTGAAAGTGCAAGAAACAGAGAAGTGAAGAATAAGAAGAAGTTTCAGCCGAAGAAGAACAAGAAAGATTAGCAGAATAAATAGCCAAGAACTGTGGAGTTTCCCCCATGTCCTAAATATGAGAAGACTCATCTAGGGGAGTGTCTGAGAGAGTTGGGCCGTAATGTATGTTATTGATGCCGGCAGCCAAGGCATCTGATCAAAGATTGTAAAGTTTCCCTTCCATCTGCAGCACAAACTTCAAGAGGCACTAATGCCAGGGTATTTACAATAGCACAATGTGAAGCAAAGTCCAGTCCATCAGCTGTTACGGGTCAGTTATTATTTCATGCAGTTCCTCTTTATGCTTTAATTGATTCTGGAGCCACTGATTCATTTATATCTTATGGGATGATAGGAAGATTAAGTTTGAAACCTACTAGAGTGAGCCAACCCATTAAGATAGAGTTACCTGATGGGGTTAGTATGGTAACCCATGAGATGCTGTTAGGAGAGTCTATGGTGATCCATGGTCGGGAGTTAGTAGTTGATTTAATAGTGTTTGATATGCCTGACTTTGATGTGATTTTGGGTATGGATTTCCTGGGGAGGTATGGAGTAGAAATTGACTGTCAGAAGAAGAAAACCAGATTTAACCTCGATAGTGGAGATAAGTTTAGTTTCGGAGAGGGCCATCAGTTGAGTATGTTGATTAGTAGCATGAAGGCTAGAAAGATGCTAAGAAAAGGGTGTTCTGGATATATAACCCATGTGGTGCAAAGTAGAGATGTCCCACAACCAGAATTGCAGAGTGTGCCAGTAGTCCGGGAATTTCCAGATGTATTTTCGGAAGACTTACCAGGTTTGCCTCCGGAAAGAGAAGTTAAGTTTAATATTGAATTGGCACCACGAGCAATCATCAATGATAGGGGGTCTCATTTTTGCAATGGGCAATTAGATGCGCTGTTAGGAAAAGATGGAGTTAAATATAGAGTGACTACACCATACCATCCCTAGACTAGCGGGCAAGTGGAACTATCAAACAGAGAACTTAAGGGAATTTTAGAGCAGACAGTCAATGCATCTAGGAAGGATTGGTCACGGAAGTTAGATGATGCATTATGGGCATATCGCATTGCATTCAAGACTCCAATTGTTATGTCTCCATTTAGGTTAGTATATGGGAAGGCATGTCACTTGCCATTAGAACTCGAGCATAAGGCATACTGGGCAGTCAAGCAGCTAAACATGGATTTACGAGCTGCTAGGGAGGAAAGGATGCTAAATTTGAATGAACTCGATGAGTTCCATCATGAAGCATATGAGAATGCTCGGATTTACAAGGAAAAGACCAAGAAGTGGCATGACAAGCATATCAGGAAGAAGAACTTTGAAGTGGGTCAGAAAGTTTTGTTGTATAATTCTAGACTTAGGCTCTTCCCTAGAAAACTTAAGTCTAGATGGTCCGGACCCTTCATAGTTACAAGAGTTTACCCATATGGGGCAGTGGAGGTGTCACATGAAGAAAAGGGTACATTTAAGGTCAATGGACAGAGATTGAAGACAGACATTGATGGGGTGATGAGTTGCAAGTCATTTCCCATCCAACTTGACATCGTGACATGAGGTCTGGAGAAAGTCGAGCTTTCGACTATAAACAATCGCTTCTTGGGAGGCAACCCAAGTGTTTTCATTTTCATTTGTTTGTGTATTGCTTTTGAATTTCTTTGGTTGTTTTATGGTTTAGGATAATTGAAATTTTGTGTGTTTTTGGGTGTTTCAGGTGAATTATCAAATTAAGGCGAAAAAGGGAATTTTCCAGTTTTCGCTGTGGCGAAGCCTTTTCTTCGCCGCAGTGATGTACGCTTTGCACAAAATGGAAGTTGAAAAGTCTAGATTTCGCCGGGGCGTTGTTTTCTCTAGAATTTTTTGTCGCGGAATAGAAGGTATTGCAGAATTGTGCCAAGGAATTTTTGCTGCGGCAGCGAGAATTTTTCTTCGCCGCAGCATTGATTGGGAATTAAGAACTTCGCCACTACGAAAACTGCTTTATATAAAAACCCACGCGACTCTTCATTTTTCATGAAAAACTTCAAAACGCATCCCAAAGCCAAACACTTCCACCTTCAATCCAAAGCTTCTCCAGTGAATTTCCATCCTTTTACCTCACTCCTTAACCCTCACAAACACAAAACAACTCATTTTAGCACGGATTTTTGCAAAAATTGAAGAAATTTTTTGAAACCCTTGGTTTTCAAAAATTGGGGATTTTGCAATCTAAGCCGAAATTGGTGAAATTGGTGGTGTATTCAGCATGAGAAGGGTAAGTGATGCGTGTTTCTTACAACATGCAAATGTAGCAAGTATACTAGTCACACAAGTAATAGAGTGATGAGTGAGTATCGTTCCCACGAGGATTGTTGCTAAGCACTAAGTTTTCTATCATTTTCAAGTTGAAGCAATCGAATTCTTTTGGATTAAAGGGAGCAATTAAAACTATAACTGAAACAAAATTTACTAAAATAAAAGTAAACTATGAAAGCAAGATTTAAAAAGGGATAAAATCAATTCAAACAAACGGGTAGGGTTTTGACTTCATTCGGACTCTATGGATTATTTCTAAAGAATTAACTAAATTCATATCACATGCATTGATGTAAATCAACTCTCTAAAGTGTCAAACATACCTTCTCAGGCTATGTTTTCCTACCTTCCCATTACCCTTCCACACCCAACAATTGAAGGTTAATAAACTAGCTCTTAAGCATGAATCCTGATTGATTTCATTGTTTCTTGAATTTATCTCTAGCATCCAATACTACAATGGTGATTACCCAAGAAGCCTAACAGATTCATTTCTCAATCTCATCATGTTCATCACATATAAACAGTAAATTCAGAGTAATCACACAATCAATCAAGTTCATATGAAAATAAATCATTCAATCAATTAACCCATGAAATTGCGAACTACAATCAAAACCGTAACCCAATTAGGTAGTTCATGTCTAAATCAATAATACAATTAAAAGAAACGAAAATTCCAAGTTCAACGTCATGGAAAAAGAATAGGAAAAATCTCCCAATTGACGAATCCCTGGTTTCACCTCGAATCTTCACACTTTATTTAATCCAAAAATCACTCAAAATGATCTAATAAAATTAATAGCTCAAAACCCTACTTCAACGACGCCCTGGCAAAAAGACTAAGTTTTTCTTTATACCTCGCCCAAATCCTAGAAAAACAAAAAGTAAACTGTGCGTTTTACAAAAACGGAAAGTGCAGACTTCGCCCGCGAAGAAGGAATCTCCACGCAGTGACAAAAGAGCTGAATCTAGTGCGTGACTGGCTCATTTCGCCGCGACGAAGAACAACCTTCGCTGCGGCGAAGCTTCCTAAAGAATTTTGAAATTACGAATTGCCTCCGCTTGCTCCTGAGTCCAGAAACTCCAAATCTGTCCTTATTCGCTCAAATGTCCATTTATCTTGAAACACGAAATGTAAGGAATTAAGTAGCAATTCAGGCATAAATACTAGAAGTATCTAAAATCCACCCTAAAGCTTAAATAAACTAGTATAATCCTCAGATTATCAAATACCCCCAAACTAGGGACATGCTCGTCCCCGAGCATTAGGTACAAAACAAGTAAAAGAAAAACACAAACGTTCAAAAACATAAAACAGCAAATGACAAAATGAATAAGGAAACAAGAGACTCGACTCACAAAACAACTGCCTAGAATTTATACCATCTAAAAGTTGTTGCAAATTATAATAGAAAAATTTTAACACTACAAGAGTTATAAGTTGCATTAACTTTCTTTCTCAATTGGTCCCCCAAGTAATTCCCCACTTCAATCCACCTTCTGACTTCCCAGATTATTTAGCAGGAATGCAAAGTTTATCAAATGGTGGCAGACCCATAAGCCTAAATATCAAACTACTCTCCACTAAAGGACTGAGACAAGATAAGAATCAAAAGGTCTTTAAAGCTTGTAACGCTAGGCTCGGGAAGTGGGTTCCAAGAAAAATAAATAACAAAGTAAGAAACTCGGTTTTCCTTATGCAAACACTAAAATCAAATCAACTCCACTTCTTCTCAACCACCAACAACATGTCCACTAATTTACAAATCCTCAAACTTGTACTTTCTTATTTCGGATACCATATATGTGGCGGGGAAGTGCGTCTTAGGTGTACATGGCATTGTTATATCATGGTCGCCAAGTACTACTAGGCAGTTTTTAAGGCGTTACTGGTTTCCAGCCGAGATACCCTTAAACTTGGCAAAAGACGGGGGTGAACAGTACTGCTACAGTGGTGCCCAGGTTCAAGTTTTTTTTTTTTTGAAAAGAAGAACAAATCAATTGAATTGAGGTGACTACCCTTTTTTTTTTTTTTATTTGTAACCCCCCACTTGAGGTACGTAGCTAACGTTTCTTCTTTTGCTTTTATTTGAGTTGGTTTATTAGTATTATTGTTTGGTTGACCTTTGATTGAGTGGTGTGTTGAATACTTGCCCTGAAATTGTTGAAATAGAGAAGTTCAGTGTTCCATTCTTCGTCGGGGCGAAGAAGAATCTTCGCCGCGGCGAAAGGTTGTTAAGCCACAGGAAGCTGCTGGACAGTTTCGCTGCGGCGACGTGCCAACCAAATGTTTGTTAAGTTTTAGATATTTTCTTCCCTAAGGGCAATTTGACCATTCTACCCCTTTTTAGCAGGAAAAGTGGGAGTAAAATGTAAGGAATTTTCTTGGAGAATATGTTTTTATGGGGTGTTTTGTAATGAATCAAAGGATATAGATGGAATTCCCAAGAGAGTAAGGGCAAATGGGAATGCTTGTTAGAAATTTCATTAAAAGGGATTAGTCATTGCAAACCCTTCATCTTCTCTCCATCGCCACTCCTCCTCTCTTTGCTTCCTCTCAATTTCTCTTTCTTTTGATCAAGGAGTTTTGAAGGGCTTTGGAGTGATTTGGGGTAGAAATCAATCTAAGGCATCCTAAGGTAGATTCTTGCTTTGGTTGTGAAGTTTTGTGAGTTTTGGGTATATTGAATATTGAGGGTTTTTGTTCATTTGTTTGAGAGTAGAGAGAAAGTCAAGCAAACCAATGAAAGGAAGAGCTAGTGAAATCTCTCCATAACAAGGTAATAAATCCAACCCAAGTTGAGATTTGAGAATTTTCTTGATTAGGGTTTTTGATAGCAATTTGTATGTTTGTTATATACATGTTTTGCCATGTTATTGAGTCTTAAATGGAGATTTCTAGTACTTGTGATTGTTTATACATTTCAAATATAAGAAGTGAGATGTGGGTTGAAAGGTAGTTTGAGATGGAATTGAAGATATTGAGGAATCCTTTTGGAAGTGTCTTTCTTGGCAGGATTTATGGCTATGTGAGGGGTTTTCTCCCCATTTTGGATGGTTAGAGAAGATTTAAATTATTGTTATAGTGAGTTTTATTATGCACTTGAGTTGTTTGATGAAATGCCTAATAGAGGTTTGGGTATGAGTAGTGAGCCTTAATTCTTGCAACATTGCATGTTGGCATTTCTTAGTGCATTAGTGGAGATGAACCATCCATAGCATTATTGTGCATTGAGAGTGACCTAAGAAAGTAGGAAACTTTTGTAGGCACTTGCTCTATGATAGAGAACTTTGTGGAGGCAACTACTCTAAGGGTAGAGAGAATGAGAAGTGCTAGAATAGGATGAATGAAAGAGTAGTAGAATTGGGTGATGCTTTCTGATCATCACCCGACAGTTATGAGAATCGGGTTGATGCTTTGTGTCACCAACCGAGTAGCCATTAGAAATGGGTTGATGCTTTGTGATCATCACCCGATAGGTATTAGAACGGGTGGATGCTTTGTGACCATCACCGGTTAGTTATTAGAAAGGTTGATGCTTTGGATCATCACCGACATTTATTAGAGTGGGTTGTTGCTTTGTGATCATAATCCGACAGTGATTAGGAACCGGTTAATGCTTTGTGATCGTCACCCGAAGTCATGAGGAACGGGTGGTGCTTGTGGTCTCCACCCGATGTTACGAAAACCGGGTAGATGCTTCGTGATCCCCACTCGTAGTCCCTAAGAACGGGTTGGTGCTGTGTGAACTCCACCCCGTCAGGAAGAGTGAGATGGTACTGTGTGAACGCCATCCGGCCGTGCCTCCGGTAAGATGAGCCCATGACGTTTAGTAAGAACAACAGAAATTGTGAGGAAAGAATTAAGAGAAATACATCGGGGAATAAGATAAGGGTTTTCTACTGAGCATTATTTTGTGCTCACCCCGTTATTTTCCTTTGTGGATGCAGGATCTAGGTGTGATGTAGTCGGAGGGGCGTCGGGAAGCGAGGAGCAATAGCACACTTTTCCCTTGTTTGGTCTTTTAAAATGGCTTTTTGTAAATGATGCTCTTTGTGTATAAAGACGTATTCTTATAAAAAGAAAAGTTTTGGGCCAATTTTCTATTGTTATTATGCATGCTTGTACTAGTTTATAGCATTGTTACTTTTTGGTATCAGAGCAAAGATTTGGGATTGAAACAGTGTACTATTCTCATCGCCACGACGTCCTATAACCGACTATGTGAGTTATTCTTTCCTTACATAATTGTTTCTCAAGTTCATTGGTGTGATTATTTTGTAGATAGGCGTAGTTATCGGAATCTGGTAAGGGTGTGTGTGAATGAAGGAGAACCTTCTGACCCACCAGGTCTATGCCCCCTCCCTTGGATAAGCTAGAATTCGGGGAATTTACAGTAGTCATGGCAGAAACCCAAGGGAGAGTTAAACCCCCGTACAGGTACGCCAGTTCGCATGTCGAAAGAGGACAACGGTTACCTCCCCCAGTACAGAGCAGGTTGAACCGATTTACGGTCTTTCCAATCACATCAACCCTCAGAGTTTAAGGGTACTACAGATCCGGTAATAACAAAGAGTGGCTTGGGTCTGTAGAGCGAGCACGGGTTTTTTCCCATGTCAGACCAGAGAAAGATCCGGTATGCAAGTTTCTTGTTTCGGGGGTGATGCCTGAATTTGGTGGGAATTAATGGAAGAAACTCATGATGTGACAGCAATGACTTGGGAAAGTTCAGGCGGAGTTTGAGCCGAGTATCAAACAGAAGACCAAGTTCATGAGAAGGTCCAGTATTTATCAGCTTACAACAAGGATAGTGCCGTGAAAGAGTATTCGGTGAAATTCAATTCCTCTGCAAGGTTTGCACCCGGATAGTTAGTACTCCGGACTGAGAAGGGATAAGTTTGTGCACGGTTGAAGCCAGAGATAGCCCGGATATAATGACAGTTCCAACCCTCCTCGAAATTATAGTGAGGCTTTGAGGCGGCAGAAGGCAGAGATTTTTGAAATAATTCCCCCGTAGGATCCCGACAAGAGGACTAAATGACGCACCCTCCGCCCCCAGAGAGAGAAACATGAGGTGTGTAAAAGGTAAAGACATGAAGAATCAGAAGAAGAAGTTTCAGTATAGACATAATAGAAGGGAGTTGGAAAATAAGCGACCCGGACGGAAGGGTTTCCTCTTTGCCCTAAATGTGGAGAATCACCCAGGAGAATGTCTGAGGGACCAGAGTGTGTTTAGGTGCTGACAGCCAAGGACATAATGAGAGATTGTAAGCTCCTCTTCCCACACCACTCAGAGTTCAGGAGGTTACTGCAATGCCAGAGTGTTTACTGTGGCACGGGGAAGTGAGGCTAGTCCCCGCCGTTACTGGTCAGTTTGTTTCATTCAGTTCCCTTATATGCTTTAATTGATTCAGGTGCCACTCGTTCGTTTATATCTTATGGGATGATTGAGAGATTAGGTTTGAAACCTATTAGAGTGACTCAACCCATTAAGGGTTCCCATGGAGTTAGTGTTCTGACTCAAGAATTTGTTAAGAGAGTCCTTGGTGATCCAAGGTAGAGAGTTACAGTTGACTTAATAGTTTTTGATATGCCCGACTTTGATGTGATTTGGGCATGGATTTCCGAGAGATATGGAAAGATGGACTGTCGGAAAAGAAGGCGAGATTTAATCTCGATAGTGGAGATAAGTTTAGTTTTGGAGAGGGCCATCAGTTGAGCTGCTGATTTAGTGTGAAAGCTAGGAAATGTTGAGAAAGGTGTTCGGATATATTGCCCATGTAGTGCAGAGTGGTGATGTTCCACAGCTAGAGGTTCGAGGGTGCCGATAGTTCGAGACTTTCTAGTGTGTTTCCAGAAGAGTTATTGGTTTTGCCTCAGAAAGGGAGGTAGAATTTAGTATCAAACTAGCACCAGGGACAGCACCAATATCTAAAGCCCCTTATCGAATGGCCCCAGCTGAGCTTCAAGAATTAAAGAAGCAACCCAAGGCTTTTAGATAAGGCTTTTCCGACCGGTCATTCTCCCTGGGGAGCTCCAATCCTGTTTGTGAAAAAGAAGATGGATCACTATGGATTTGTATTGATTATAGGGAGCTGAATAAAATTACAGTGAAGAATAAGTACCCGCTACCCCGGATAGATGACCTTTTTGATCAGTTGAAGGAGCGGCAGTGTTCTCCAAAATTGATTTGAGGTCCAGGTATCATCAGGTAAGAGTGGTTGAGCAAGATGTGGCTAAAACCGCCTTTCGTCCAAGATATGGATTATAATTTTGTAGTGATGCCTTTTGGCTTGACTAATGCCCCAACAGTTTTTATGGACTTGATGAACAGGGTATTCCATGAGTATTTGGATCAGTTTATTGTTGTCTTCATTGACGACATCCTGATTTACTCATTCAAGGGAGAACATGAGAAACACTTGAGATTAGTATTGCAGCGACTGAGAGAAAAGAAGTTGTGTGCTAAATTTTCTAAGTGTGGATTTTGGCTAATCAAGTGATATTCCTGGGTCATACCGTGTCGAAGGAAGGGTTTCGGTAGATCGAGTAAAGTGCAGGCAATCCTTGAATGGCGAAGCCGAGAATAGTGAAAGAAATCAGGAGTTTCTTAGGTTTAGCAGTTACTACCGCGATTTGTAACGGGATTCGCCCAACTGCAAACCATTGACAGCTCTTACCAAACAGAAACTCCTTTTGTCTGGTCGCAGCATGTGAAGAAAGCTTCAAAGAGTTGAAGAAGAGGTTACACAGCTCCTGTATTAGTGTTACCACAGGAGGGTGTAGATTATACATTTTTACAGACGCCCTCTGCAGGGACTTGGCGCCATGCTGATGCAGTTAGGTAGTTATAGCTTATGCTTCTCGTCAACTGAAGGAGTACGAGACCAATACCCTACGCATGACCTAGAATTGGCAGTCGTGGTCTTTGCCTTAAAGATTTGGAGGCATTACCTTTATGTGTGAAGAGTAATCTACACAGATCATAAGAGTTTAAAGTACTTCTTCACTTAAAAGGAGTTGATATGAGCAGAGAAGTGGTTAGAACTGGTTAAGATTATGAATGTGAATCAGTATCACCGGGAAAAGCCATGTAGTAGCCGATGCCTTGAGTAGAAAAGCTTATTTATTCCGGCTTACCAAGCAGAAAGAGTTAATAGAAGTTGTCTAAGGAGCAGAATGAAGTGGTTCCGGGGAGAGTTCCAGTCTAGAGGTACAATTTTCTTTACTGAAGGAAATCAGAAGAAAGCAGTGGCCGATGAGTGTCAATAGTTCGCAAGTGCTTGAGGGCAAGACATCTGAGTTCTTTGTGAGAGATGGTGTCCTCTATTTAAGCATCGGTTGTGCATTCCTCTGAATGGGAGTTGAAAAGAAAATTCTTGGAGGCTCTAGACACACCGTACACCGCTCCATCCGGGAGCAACCAAGATGTTCAAGATGTCAAGAAAGGCTATTGGTGGTCAGGTAAAGAAGACATTGCAGAGTTTGTAGCTAAATGTCTAACTTGTTAGCAGTGAAAGCGGAACACCAACAGCCGTCGGGTTGCTTCAACCATGAGTATTCCAGAGTGGAAAGGGAAGCATTTCGATGGATTTTATCACGGGTCTCCCCAAGGTACAGAAAGGGTGTAATGCTATATGGGTGATTGTGGATAGATTAACCAAATCACCCATTTCCTTCCTAAAAGGAGAGCACCAATGCAGATCAGTGGCTCAGATTTACCTCAAGGAGATAGTCAGATTGCATGTGTGCCCAAGACTATAGTGTCAGATAAAGATTCCAGATTTGTTTCAGCCTTCTGGACGAGTTTACAGAAGAGTTGGGGTACACGTTTGCTTTCAGTACTGCCTACCATCCTTAGATGGATGGCCAAACCGAGAGAACGAATCAGGTGCTCGGGGATAGTTGAGAGCCGTTGCATGGATTATAGAGTATCCTGGCATGAATGTTACCCTTAGTGGAATTTGCCTCCAACACAGTTATCGTCTACAATTAGAATGGCGCCTTCAGAGGCTTTATATGGTAGACGGTGTAGGTTCCGCTTCATTGTGAAGTAGCGAAAAAGATGAGTTGAGTACTGCTCTTGGGCTAGAGATGACTCGAAACTGGTAGAAGATGTGAGTCAATCAAAAATAGAATGAAACAACCCAGGATCGACAGAAGTTATGCTGACTTGAAGAGGAAAGAGGTGGAATTCCAAGTGGCGACAAGTGTTTTGAAAGTTTCCCCTTACAAGCGAGTAATAGGCTTCGGAAGCAAGGGAAAGTTAGCACCGAGTATGTAGGTCCATTTGAGGTCTTACAACGAGTGGAAAGGTGGCCTATAGATTGGCACTACCACCTAGCATGGACAGGGTGCATGATGTCTTCCATGTCTCGATGCTACAAAATATGTAAGTGATCCCCTCCACATCCTGATTATCGAGGACGTTGAAGTAACAAGATCTAGTATATGAAGAACGTCCATTCAGATTTTAGATCGAAGGGTTAAAGAGCTTCGGAACGAGTGCTCCGTTAGTGAAAATCCTTTGGAGGAATCACAAAGTGGAAGAGGCCACTTGGGAAGTAAGACGGACATGCAGAACGCTTTCCAGAGTTATTTGTTAATTTCGGGGACGAAATTCTTTAAGGAGGGAAGAATTGTAACGCCCCACTTGAGGTACGTAGCTAACGTTTCTTCTTTTGCTCTTATTTGAGTTGGTTTATCAGTATTATTGTTGGTTGACCTTGATTGAGTGGGGGTTTGAATACTTGCCCTGAAATTGGTTGAAATAGAAGAACTTCAGTGTTCCATTCTTCGCCGGGGCGAAGAGGTGTTGAAGCCATGGGAAGCTGCTGGATAGTTTCGCCGCGGCGACAAACTTCCTCGCCGCAGCGACGTGCCAACCAAAATGTTTGTTAGTTTTAGATATTTTCTTCCCTAAGGGCAATGGACCATTCTACGACCCTTTTTAGCAGGAAAAGTGGGGAGTAAAATGTAAGGAATTTTCTTGGAGAATATGTGTTATGGGGGTGTGTTTGTAATGAATCAAAGGATATAGAAGAATTCCTAAAGAAGAGTAAGGGCAAAATGGAGGCTTGTGTAGAAATTTCATTAAAAGGAATTAAGTCATTGCAAACCCTTCATTCTTCTTCTCCATCGCCACTCTCCTCTTTTGCTTCCTCTCAATTTCTCTTTCTTTTGATCAAGGAGTTTTGAAGGGCTTTTGGAGTGATTTGGATAGAAAATCAATCTAAGGCATCCTAAGGTAAGATTCTTGCTTTGGTTGTGAAGTTTTGTGAGTTTTTGGGTATATTGAATATTGAGGGTTTGTTCATTTTTTTGAGAGTAGAGAGAAAGTCAAGCAAACCAAGTGAAAGGAAGACTAGTGAAATCTTTCCATGACAAGGTAAGTAAATTCCAACCCAAGTTGAGATTTGAGAATTTTCTTGATTAGGGTTTTTGATAGCAATTATTTAGTATTTTAATACATGTTATGCCATGTTATTGGTCTTAAATGGAGATTTCTATTGCTTTGTGATTGTTTATACTTTCAAATATGAAGTGGATGTGGGTTGGAGGTAGTTTGAGATGGAATTGAAGGATATTGAGGAATCCTTTTTGGAAGTGTCTTTCTTTGGTAGGATTTATGGCTATGTGAGGGGTTTCTCCCCATTTTGGATGGTTAGAGAAGATTTAGAATTATTGTTATAGTAGAGTTTTATTATGCACTTGAGTTGTTTGATAAAATGCCTATAGAGGTTTGATTTAGTATTGAGCCTTAATTCTTGCAACATTGCATGTTGCATTTCATAAGTGCATTAGTGGAGATGACCATCCATAGGCATAATTGTGCATGAGAAGTGACCTAAGAAAGAGTAGGAAACTTTGTGTATGCACTTGCTCTATGAGTAGAGAACTTTGTGGAGGCAACTACCTCAAGGTGAGAGAATGAGAAGTGCTAGAATAGAGTGAATGAGAGAGTAGTAGAATTGGGTGGATCTTTGTGATCATCACCCAACAGTTATGAGAATCGGGTTGATGCTTTGTGATCACCAACCGAGTAGCCATTAGAAATGGGTTATGCTTTGTGATCATCACCCGATAGGTATTAGAAACGGGTGGATGCTTGTGACCATCACCCGGTTATTTATTAGAAGTGGGTTGATGCTTTGTGATCATCACCCGACAGTGATTAGGAACCGGTTAATGCTTTGTGATCATCACCCGAAAGTCATGAGGAACGGGTAGGTGCTTTGTGGTCTCCACCCGATAGTTACGAAAACCGGGTAGGTGCTTCGTGATCCCCACTCGGTAGTCACTAAGAACGGGTTGGTGCTGTGTGAACTCCACCCGGCAGTCATGAAGAGTGAGATGGTGCTGTGTGAACGCCATCTGGCCATGCCTCTGGTAAGATGAGGCCATGATGTTTAGTAGGAAACAACAGAAACTGTGAGGAAAGAATTAAGAGAAATACATATGGGGATAAACAGATAGAGGGTTTTACTTACTGAGCATTATTTTGTGCTCACCCCATTATTTTCCTTTGCGGATGCAGGATTTAGGTGATGACGCAGTCAGAGGGGCGTCGGCAAGCGAGGAGCAATAGCTACATTGTTTCCCCTGTTTTTGTCTTTTAAAATAGCTTTTTGTAAATGATGCTCTTTGTGTATAAAAGACGTATTACTTATAATAAAAAGAAAAGTTTTGGGCCCATTTTCTATTGTTATTATGCATGCATTGTACTAGTTTACAGCAGTTGTTACATTATTGCCTTTCTCATAACCCCCAAACTATTCTTTTAGTTTATTCGTATAGCTGTTCCCGTTCTTTGTGTTTGCATTAGGATCGAATTCTCCTAAGGGTACGACAGAGTGTTTAGGGTGTAAGGATCGGAAAATTTTTGGTTTGCCAAGAAAAATAAAGCAATAATAATTCATACGGCCCAAATGGCTGACTAGGGATAATTTCATTCATGGGTCGGCTAGAAAGGCTCAAACTTTCCAAAAAGAATGCCTAAATCATCTCCTCAACCATGTCTAACTAGAATTTCGCCTCGAGCACTTCTCTACTAGGTTCCAGAGTCCACCAACATTATCAAAACTTTACCTAAGTACATAAAATGAATATAAGCATGCCGAAAAAGTGAAAATGGTGGTTGAACCACTCAACAAACCTCAATCAAAATTCAGTCAATAAACCTAAACTTGAAGCAATGCTTAACATTTCTCAACAGCAAAATTGCAACAATCCAATTTGCATCATTGATTTATAAAATTCATCATTGGCAAAAACAACCAAACCGAAGTAAAATAAACAAAATCAACAAAAATTTCTAATTTTCCTACCCCCAAACAAAAGATGACATTGCCCCCAATGTCCCATTACACACAAATTAGGAATAGAAAAACAAAAATAACAAAGGTACGAGATAGTTCCCTGATTAATCTGTGAAGTTTCGCTCTACAGTGCACACTTGATTTGTGACTTTTTCATCACCCAACATCTGTCAAAATAATTGAAACTATGGTGTCTACTATGTTAGCAAAAAAAAATTCACCAACTAAATTGAAAATATTACAACCTAATCTTGTCCTTGCAATAACTGCAAATTAAAAGAAAATGAAAGAACGAAACAACTACCACAACCCAAAACAAAAATATAAACTGAGTTTAATGTTTGAAATGAAAAACAAAATCAACTAAAAACAAATAAAAATAAGAAAAACAAAACAGGTGTTCTGGTGCTCATTCTTCGCCTCCCTCATCTTCCTCTTCTTCCTTTTTCGACTCAGAGCCCATCCATTTATCTGAATCCCAGTTAGCCCATTGGAATTCTGTAGTGTCAACGTTGAGCTTGTTGAAGCTGCTCTTCTACATATCATACATCATCTGGGTCTGATCAACCAACCAATCCTGACGTTTTGCCATACGTTTCATCATACCCATCATCTGCTGTATCATCTCCTTCTGTGTAGTTGTGGAGCTGGAGGATGTGACAAGGCCTTGTGTGGTTCTCTGTCGTTTTGTTCCTGCTCTTGGTTGCTCAGCTTCTGGACATTCAAGATGCTTTTGAAAATAATCTAAATCGAGGATGGGGGCATCATGAATACGTTGCTCATCATCATACACCTTGACTTCAGCTGTAATGCACAAGGCTGTAATGAGATGTGGGAAAGAGTAACTTGATTGCCCTGGTTTGGCGGCATGATGAATGTTGTTCAAGATAATTCATCCCACATTTATACTCTTTCCTATGGCAATAGAATAAAGCACTACTGTCTTCTCGTAAGTTACCGTGCTATAGTGCGTTTCTGGCATCAACCTCGCACTAACAAAATACTGCCACAGTCAAGCCATCGATGTCAAATAAGTTCCCTTAATGGTTTTCTTTTGTTTCTTCGACACTGCCCAAGTTGCATCTGCTTTTGCAGTGATCGAAAGAATGATACTATCCTAGAACTGTGACACCCTAAACCTTGCGTTGAATTGTCTGGTTGAATCCTTAGTTTGGGGGTACATTTGGGTATTCAAAGTGAAAACCAAACATGCTGATCAAAATAGCTTCCAAGGGTAAAGGAAAAGGGAAATAAGTAGACAATAGGTTTGTTAGTGACAAGGCTCGGCAATGGTATGAAGGTGCAATCAAAAGGAAAGATAAGGGGTTTATTGCTGAGCGTGGATTGACCACTACCCATGCAAAAGAGTGGAGTCAAGGGAGAAAGTGGGATAGATTCATGAGTGACCCTGATCATTTAGCCACAGAACCGATAGTGAGAGAATTCTACGCCAACTTTTCTGAGTGTAATCCTAGACATGTATTTGTGAGGGGTATCGATGTGCCCATCGATGTAAAGGTGACCAATGATTTCTATGGACTGCCTCAAATTGACCGTGATAAGTATCTGGAATTTAAGAAGAGACAGTTTAAAGAGGATGAGATTTTGAAGGTAATAGCAATGTCGGATACCCCTTGGGAGATTTCGAAGAAGGGAAGGAAAAGCATTAAGGGAACTAATTTGATACCTATGGCTAGGTTTGGCAGTACTTTGTGTGTGCGAGAATGATGTCGGAGATGCATTATATTACAATGACTTTTGACAAGGCATTGTTGCTTTACTCCATTGCCACTAGAAAGAAAATAGATGTGGGGAACATTATCATGACGAGTATATAGAATGCAGCCAAACATCACTGAGTTGTGCACTTGAGCGGGAGTCGAGAAGGCAGATGATGAACCACTTATCCATCCTGCTCCAGTCCTCAACACCAACTACTTTAACAAATATCTTAATATCTTAAGTGTCCACCCAGTGAAGGACCCAGATGCGAAACAAAAAGATAGAGAACCATAGAAGGCACTACCACATCATCAAGTTCAGCATCCATAACAAAGGAGTTGCTACAGCAGATTTTGGGTAAGATGAAACAGATGGAACGACGTCAAGGTTGGCTGGTAGAGCAGACCCAAATGCTATATGATATGCAACACAGCTGCTGGACCAAGCTAGACATTGATATTTCAAGCTTCCAATGGGAAGATTGGGATTCCGAGGAATGGATGGGCTCCAAATAAGAAGATGACGACACCGAAAGAGAGGAGGGGACCAAAGAATGAAACCTAAGCACCTGTTTTGTAGTTTATTTTTTTATTTTTTAATTGTCATTGTCTTTTATTTTGTACATTGAACCTAATTTTCTTTTTGTCTTAGACTGTTAATTTTTGTTTGAACTTCCTAGTAGTTGTAAGGGCGAGATTAGGTTGTAATATTTTCATATTAGTCAGTGACATTTTCTAACACAGTGGACACCACAGAACTTTAATAGTTTTACAGATTATGGTGATGAGAAAGCTAAGGAACGGGTGTGCATGTTGTTGAACAAAACTCAGACTTCACGGATTAATTAGGGAACTATCTCTTACCTTTGAAAATTTTGTTTTTCTATTCTTAAATTGTGCATAATGTGACATTGGGGACAATGCCATCTTTAGTTTGGGGGTAGGAAAATTTTGAAAAAATTTTGATTTGAGTTTAGTGTTTTCATGTTTTGTTTTGTTGCGCCAATGATGAATTGCATAAGTCTATAAAGAAAATAGGATTGTTGGGATTTTATTGTTGAAAAATGTTAAGCATTGCTTCAAGTTTAGGTTTGTTGACTTGATTTAACTTAAGGTTTGTTGAGTGGTTCAACCACCATTTTCATTATTTCGGCATGCTTAGATTCATTTTATATGGTTAGGTGAAGTCTTGATAATTTTGGTGGACTCTAGAACCTAATTGAGAAATGCTTGGGGCGAAATTCTAGGAATAAACATTATTGACGAAGTGATTTAAGCAGTTTTTCGAAACGTTTGAGCCTTTCCAGCCGACCATGAAAATTTATCCCTAGTCACCCATTTGTGCCTTATGAAATCATCATTGTCCTAATTTGTTTTCTTGTACAACCAATAAAACCCTTCACCCTAAACACATTTAACAACCCTTAAGAGAATTTTGAACCTAATGCAAACACAATGAGCTTGGAGAGTTGTGTGAGATGCTAATGAACTAAAAGATTAGTTTGGGGGTCGTGAGAAGGGCAAGAAGAATAAAGGGGTAATTAACCTCAATAAGTTCATTGTTACTTTAAAAAAAAAATATATATATATATATATATATATAATTTGAGAGTTGCATTTCAGAAGCAAAAATAAGAAGTGCACATGTGTGACAGCCACTTTCTACTCAAGTACTCATATAATATACATAATAAAATACATATAAAACAGTGTAAAGAATTGGGCCCAAATGTTTCTTTTAATTAAACATATGTATATGTACTTTACAACCATATATATTTTTAAACAAAATTATAATATGTACAAAAGATATCAAAAACATGGTGGACAGTGTAACCGCTTCCCCTCGCGTGTCGACGTCCATCCGACCGCGTCCTCACCTGGATCCTACAAACATAGGAAATAGCAGGGTGAGCACTAAAACAATGCCCAGTAAGTAAATCCTCTACTCATCTATCCCCGTAACTCTCTCTCTCTAATTCTTTCCTTACAACTTCTCATTCAATTTCTCTTTGGTACTTCTCTCTCTCTTTCTCTTTCTTAGAACTCTTTTCTATTAACTTTCTTTAGTAAGTCACGGCCCAATCTTACCGGGGGCACGGCCGGGACTCGCTCCCGCTCTACGTGACCTTTACTCGTTCTAGCCGATCGGACTCGGTTATGCATGGATTCGGAACCCTTGGCCATGTGAGTGTATAATCTCTCTCTCTCTTGGGTACTCGGGTATAGCCCTCATCCGCATGCACTCTCACGGGCTACACCACTTCTCTATCTCATACTCATGCCGCTCTCTCAATGCGGCGTACATGCGGGAATACTCTACCCATTACTCACGGGTTCCCCATCGCACAACCTACTCTATTCTCTTTCTCTTAGCTCTTAAAGTAGTTTATACTAAAATTCTCTACTATGTATCAAGCTACTTCTTAAGTGTATAAACAAATATGTATAGATAGCTTATGCTCACTAATGCACTAATGAAATGCCAAATACAAGATTGCATCAAAACAGTCATTCTGCATAGGTCACACCAAAAAGGGCATAACTTACGTTATACACATCTGATTGCTACGATTTTGGTCTCGTTTTAAATCTTGGAGACAGGGCTACACATCTGATGTTTTGGTCTAAACCCAGTTCAATTCGTAACATGCCAAACAATTACTCAGAAAGTCACGGCTGTGACAGGGTAGATTCCACTTAGGCATTTCATCAAACAACTTTTGTGCATACCAAAAACTCTAATTATCAATAACTCTACTCTTCTCTTTAATCATCCAAAATGGGAGAAAAACTCCCTCATATAGTCATAATTCCTGCCAAGGAAAACACTCCAAAAAATATTCATACAAACTCCTCCAACTTCAACTCAATTTCCATCTCTCATCACACATCAAGAACACTTCTCATAATAAGTGTATTCAACAACCACAAAACACATATTCATCTCAACTCAATTCTCAATAACATAACATACTTATACAAGCATACATCTCTACTCAATCTCTAAATCTCTACCCAAAAGCTTATTCAAACTCAAGTTGGTTGGATTTACTTACCTTGTGAAAAAGTGACTTCTTTAGCACTTTTCCTTTCCTTTGTTGTCTTGTCTTCTCTCTACAACTCAAAACAACAACAAGAGCAATAACAACCAAATAAGACTTCAATATAACTATAAGCAAACTTACATCTAAAGCAAGAATCCTTACCTTAGGATGCTTTAGATGAAATCTGTACTCAAAATTACTCAAAAGCTCTCTTAAACCCCTTAGAAATCTTGGAAGATTGGATGGAGAAATTGAGAGAAAGTAGGCAATGGAAAAGGCGGTGGAAATGGATGGACTAAAGGGTTTCTCTACACTTAACCCTTTTTAGCTCATATTATAATCATCCTTTCCCATTTTGCCCTTGCCCTTCCTTAGAAATTCCATCTATATCTTTTGATTCTTTACAAATAGACCCCCATCCAACCACAATCTCTACTAAATTTCCTTACATTTTACTCCCCACTTTTCCTACTAATTAGGGGTAAAAAGGTCATTGTGCCCCAAAAAAAGAATTCTCTAGAAAACTCAAGAAACTTTTTGTTAGGCTCTTAGCCGCGGCGAAGAAAAATCCGTCGCCCTGGCGAAACACGGCAGAGCCTACCTATGGGTGCAGCTTCTCATCGCTGCGGCGAAGCTTCTTCTTCACCCCGGCGAAGCTTGAATTTCCAAACTTCACCAAATTTCAACCAAACCAAGGCAAACACTTGACCAATACAACATACCATTTTAAATTAAAGACTCACCAACCAACCATGACAACAAACAAACTCAATTGAAGCTGAAACAGTGAATCCTTTAAGTAATACATAAAATCTTAAGTACGTACCTCAAGTGGGATATTCAACATGTTTGAGGGTTACAAAATGGTTAAAACCTTGAGCGGTGGTTGAGAAAGAAAGTGGAAGTTGATGTAGTTCTTAATGTTTGCTTAAAGGAAACCGAGTTCTCTTGCTTTATTTATCTTTTCCTTTTCTTTAGAGCCCACTAATCGAGCCTAACGTTACAAGCCTGTAAAGACCTTTTGATCCTTAGTGATGTCTAATCCTCATTAGTGGAGAGTAGTTCGATACTTAGGCTTATGGAGTCTGCCACCATTTGATAAACTTTGCATTTCTGCAAAAAATAATCCGAGAAGTCGGAATGTGGACTAAAATGGGGATCACCTACTCGGGGGACCAATAGAGAAAGATAGTTGATGCAACTTATAACTTCTTGGAGTGTTGAGCATTTTCCAGTAATAATTTTTCAACAATTTTTGAGACTTGTATAAATTCTAGGCAGTTCGTTGTGTTTGAGTTTGAGTCTAAATTTTTTTTCTCATTTCATTTTCAATTTTGTTGTTTTGCCTTTTTGTTTGTTTGGTGTTTTTCTTTTTGTTGTGTTTTGTACTTGATGCTCGAGGACGAGCACGTCTTAAGTTTGGGGGTATTTGATAATCCAAGGATTATACTATTTTATTTAGGCTTTTTGGCCGGATTTTGGATACTTCTTATGTCATTTTTACCTGAATTGCAACTTAATTTCATATGTTTTATGTTTCAAGCCAAAACATGCACTTTGAGCAAATAATGAGCAGAATCGAGTTCCAGGACCTAGAAGTGAGCGAATCTCAGAATTCAGAGAAGTTCTGAAGCGGATGTGAAGCACTATGAAGCTTGTTTCCATTGGAAAGCATAGAAGATCGAAGATTCAAGCAAGGAAGCAAGTGGACGGCAATTTCGTAACTTCAGAATTGTTCAACAAGGTTCGCTGCAGCAAAGTTCTTTCTTCGCCGTGGCAATAAACTCTCGAGAATTCATTACGGCGGCGAAGTTTATTCTTCGCCGCTGTGAAGTCTGGAATTTTCAGTTTTTCATTAAAACGTACAGTTTTATTTTAGGAAGTTTTTAGGTTTTTGGACGGACTATATAAGAAAAACTTAGAAATTTTGAGAGGGGTTCATCTTGGTTGAGAGAGCTTTGACATTTTGGGAGAAAAGAAGAGAAGATTGGAGATTTAACCTTGTGGATTCATCAATTAGGGGAGATCTTTTTACTCTTTTCTCTTTGTTTCAACATGTTGACTGCTGTGTTTATTGTTTTTCTTGCTATTTGTGTTAATTTCATTATGAACTAACTCACTTTGGGTTAGGGTTTTGATGTAATTTGGATTTCTATGAGTAATCAATAGATTATTGTTACTTTTACATTCTATTGCATGGATTGTGTGATTATTCTGATTTTTATTGATTTTAATTGTTGAACATGATTAGATTGAAAAATGAATCATGTTGAGCTTCTTGGGTAACCACCATTGTTGTATTGAACGCTAGAGATAGGTTTGATAATCAATGAATTCAATCTAGGATTCCATTAGCTTAATGAACTTGGATCTATTAATCTTTAAATTGTTGGGTGTGGAAGCTTAAAAGGGAAAAGTAGGAATTCATAGCCTGAGAAGGTATGTTTTACAATTTAGGGAATTCGAGTTACAATCCGTGCATGGGAATGTAGAAGTAATATAATTCGTAGAATTAATCCATAGAGTCCTAATGAAGTCAAAACCCTACCCGTTTGTTTAAATTAATATTACTCTTACTTTACTCTTGCTTTCATTAATTAGCTTTTTAATTACATTGTAAATTTTGCTTTCAATTTAGTTTAGATTCTCCTGTAAATCCAAACACTTTCGGTTTCTCCAACTTGAAAACAAATAGGAAAATCAGTGCTTAGCAACCAATCCTCATGGGAACGATACTCACTCATCACTTTATTACTTTGTACGACTAGTGCACTTGCTATATTGCATGTTGTAGTAACAACGCATCATCTACCATCCAGAAGAGCACAAATTTTTTTTCACTTGTACAAGTGTCTTCCTAGAAAACGAATTTTTTCTAAGAAGTTCTAGTGGAAGAAAAGTAGAACTCAATAAAGTTCTAGTACCACAAGATACATTAGACAAACAACGGGAAGATGTGCCACAAGAGGTGGTTGAACATCACGAGGAGGTTACTCCACAATTTATGGATCAAAGTGAATCAACTCAGGTAGCATGGAAGCTACATAGATCTGGAAGAGTACATCGTAAGCCTAAGAGATATGGTTATCTCGTGACTTAACATGGTGACGTATTGGTCTACCAAGA
Source organism: Pistacia vera (assembly GCF_008641045.1). Taxonomy (NCBI): domain Eukaryota; kingdom Viridiplantae; phylum Streptophyta; class Magnoliopsida; order Sapindales; family Anacardiaceae; genus Pistacia; species Pistacia vera. The sequence continues at coordinate 189,062 of NW_022196125.1, forward strand.
CAATGAACACAAAACCTACGAAGACGCTATATCGGATCCAGATTCCATTAAATGGCTAGAAGCCATGAAATCTGAGATGGACTCCATGTACCAAAACCAAGTGTGGTCTCTGATGGATCCACCTAAAGGGGTAAAACCCATAAGGTGTAAATGGGTCTTCAAGAAGAAGACTGACATGGATGGCAAGGTGCATACATATAAGGCACGACTGGTTGTCAAAGGTTTCAAACAAATTTATGGTATTGACTATGAAGAAACCTTTTTGTCAGTTGCCATGATTAAATCCATCCAGATTATGCTTGCGATTTGCTGCATATCATAACTATGAGATTTGACAAATGGATGTCAAAACAGCTTTCCTGAACGGAAACCTTGACAAGGATTTGTATACAACACAACCCGATGGTTTCATTCTTGATGGGCAACCTGACAAGGTATGCAAGTTGTAAAGGTCCATTGATGGACTCAAGCAAACTTCAAGGAGCTGGAACATTCGTTTTGATGAAGCTGTAAAAGAATTCGGTTTTATCAATAACGAAGATGAACCCTATGTTTACAAGAAAGTGAGTGGGAGCGTAGTGGCATTCCTAGTGTTGTATGTCGATGACATACTTCTGATCGGGAATGACATACCGAACTTGTAGTCAGTAAAGAATTGGTTATCCAAGTGCTTCCCCATGAAGGACTTAGGATGAGCAGCCTGCATCCTTGGAATAAAGATCTATCGTGATAGATCGCGTAGGTTACTTGGCCTAAGTCAGAGTACATACATTGACAAAGTATTGAAAAGATTCAATATGGAAGAATCCAAGAAGGGATTTCTTCCGATGTCATATGGCGTTTATCTCTCTAAGGATATGTGTCCTAGAACACAAGATGAGAAAGATAGGATGAAGAGAATCCCATATGCATCAGCAATTGGATCCATCAGGTATGCCATGTTATGTACTCGGATTAATGTCTTATATGCATTAAGCACTTGTAGCAGATATCAAATGGATCCAGGTGAGCATCACTGGATGGTTGCCAAGAACATTCTTAAGTACTAAAAGAGGACTAAAGATATGTTCTTGGTTTATGGAGAGGAAGATGAGCTCATTATACGAGGATACAATGATACTAGTTTCAAAACAGACAAAGATGATTATCGTTTGCAATCCGGGTTTGTATTTTTGTCTCAATAGGGGTGTAGTGAGCTGGAAGAGCTCCAAGCAAAGCACTATAGCAGATTTTACAATGGAGGCTGAGTATATTGCATTATCTGATGTGGCCAAGGAGGCAGTCTGGCTTAAAAAGTTCATCACCAAACTTGGTGTGGTTTCCACGATTGTTGATCCAATAGATATCTATTGTGATAACAATGGAGCAGTAGCTCAAGCTAAGGAACCATGGTCTCACCAGAAGTCTAGACATATACTCAAACAATTCCATCTCATCAGAGAAATGGTTGAGAGGAAAGATGTGTAGATCAGTAAAGTGCATACTGACAACAATCTCGTAGATCCAGTGACAAAGCCTCTGTCATAGCAGAAGCATGAACAACACTTTACTGATCTATAGTGCAAGTGAGAGATTATTGGCTATAGTGCAAATGGGAGATTATTAGAGTAGGTGCCCTAGAGCCAATCAATTATTGTAGAATTAACTCTTTATAATAATGTTCATTGATCAATAAAAGGCAATTTATTCTACATCGTGTAAATAATATCTATATGTATTGATATATGTCTTTAGAATGATAAAATCGTGACGAGGATATCAAGTGTTTCAAATCTTCATAGTGAGAACCCTATGAGCACATATGGTGGCCATTCTAAAAATGTCTATAGCACTAGTATTATTCTTATCAAGGGCACAGATAATACAATAAGGCTATCATAGTGTTGAACAATCCTATCAAAAGGCAGTGACTGATCTCACTTGTCAAGGTTGTTTGCTAACAACCTAGTGCAACACATGGGTGCTTGCTGTAGGCAAGTTCACTAGACTGACCCATCAGAGGATTCCATATAGATGGTAACCCTAGGGTCTATGGAATAAATCCTCTAATGAATGGCGGTGCATGTGATCCTTAGACTTGAGATCATCGGAATGCCTTATGCACCGATTGGTGTAGTTTGACCCTAGCCCAACTGTAACAACTACTTTCTTCTACCAAAATCATAATATAGATTAATAAAAAGACAGCATATTTATCAAAACAGTTGGGCCTAAAAATTTTTCAGCATATTTATCAAAACAGTTGGGCCTAAAAATTTTTCTTTACTTAATAATTACATTCTTTACAAAACAAAACATCATGTGTACAAAGACTCTCAAAAACGAAAACAGTGGACAGTGCAGCCAAGTCTCCCCGCTTGCCGACGTCCATCCGACCAGGTCCTCACCTATTTCCTGTACAACAAAGAAAACAACGGAGTGAGCACAAAGATGCCCAGTAAGTAAAAAAAATCTAACCCTTAATATCACATATTTTCTCCACTCTTTCCCAAAATACCCTTACTCTTTCTTTGAAATTCCATTTAAGACCTTTCATTCTTTGCAAACACAACCCTAATCAAACTATTCTCCATGCAATTTCCTTACAATTCACTCCCCACTTTTCCTGCTAAAAAGGGGTAGAATGGTCATTGAGTCTCCAAAGGAAGAAATCTCAAAAACTCAAGGGGAACATTCAGCTGGGTCTTCGCCCCGGCGAAGCTATTTTCTTCGCCCTGGCGAAAGCTCACAGAAGCTACACGGGTTGCAGCACCTCTTCATCGCCGCGGCGAAGATTCTTCTTCGCCCCGGCGAAGACTGTAACCCTAAAATTTCGCCAAGTCTTACAATTTTCAGGGAAATCACTCAACCAAACCAATACACCTTTTCATCCAAGGATAAACCAATACAGACTCAAATGAGGGTAAATCAATAAACATTCAAGCCATTCATCAAATTTTAACTACGTACCTCAAGTGGGGTGTTACAATTCTCCCCTCCTTAAAAGAATTTCGTCCCCAAAATTCAGACAAACAACTCCGAGTAACGACTTTGCATGTCTTGCTCTGTCTCCCAAGTAGCTTCTTCAACCTTATGGTTTCTCCAAAGGACTTTCACTAAAGGAATCTCTTATTCCGGAGCTCTTTAATCTTCCGGTCCAAAATCTGAACTGGACGCTCCTCGTACATGAGATTCTCTTCCACAATTACAACCTCTGTATTCAATACATGGGAGGGATCACTTACATATTTCCGTAACATCGAGATATGGAAAACATCATGCACCTTGTCCATGCTAGGTGGTAGTGCCAATCTGTAGGCTACCTTCCCCACTCGTTGCAACACTTCAAATGGACCAACAAATCTCAGTGCTAGCTTTCCTTTATTTCCAAACCGCATCACCCGCTTAAAGGGGGAAACTTTTAAGAAGACTTTATCACCCACTTTGAATTCAACTTCCTTTCTCTTCAAATCGGCATAACTTTTCTGTCTATCTTGGGCTTGTTGCATTCTGCTTCTAATCAGCTTCACATCTTCAATCAGTTTCTGAGTCATCTCTGGCCCAATAGCTAAATTCAACTCATCTTTCTCACCTATATAATCCCATGTAGAGGAGACCTACATTGTCTACCATACAAGGCCTCATACGGTGCCATTAATTGTTGACTTATAACTATATTGTACGCAAACTCCATAGGGCAGCATTCATGCCAGGAACTCTATATCCATACAGCAAACTCACAACTATCCTCAAGCACTTGATTTGTTCTCTGTGTTTGTCCATCAGTTTGAGGATGGTAAGCGGTGCTAAAAGCCAATTTTGTACCCAAGTTCCTCTGTAAACTCATCTAGAAAATGGAGACAAATCTAGAATCTCTGTCTGAGACTATCGTCTTGGGTACCCCATGAAGTTTCACTATCTTCTGATGTAAATCTGGGTAGTGATCTGAAGTAGTACTCTTTTTCAACGGAAGGAAATGGGCTGATTTTGTCAATCTATCCACAATCACCCAAATGGCATTAAAACCTCTCTGAAATCTAGGAGACCTATAATAAAATCCATCAAGATACTCTCCCATTTCCACTCAGGAATACTAAGTGGTGAAGCAATCTGATGGTCGTTGGTGTTCGCTTTCACTGTTGACAAACCAGGCATTTAGCTACAAACTCCGCAATATCATTCTTCATACCTGGCCACCAATAGCCTTTCTTTAGATCTTGATACACTTGGTTGCTCTGGATGAGGTGTAGGGTGTGCCATGAGCCTCCCTAAGAATTCTCATTCTCAACTCCTTATCTGAGGAATACACAACCGATTCCTGAAAGGAGAACACCCTCTACCAGATGGAACTCTGGTCTCTCATTGTTATGCACTCTTTGCAATAACTCCTGACACCACTATCAACCACTTGCTTTTCTCTAATTTTGTCCAGTAAGGTGGACGAATTCAACCTGGCAAACCTTCCTGAATCACTTCAATCTGTTCTTTACACAACTCATCTATAGCTCTCTCTGACTAGTGAGTCGGGATAATGAGCTTTTTACGCAACGCATCGGCTACGACATTAGCTTTCCCCGGCTGATATTTAATCTCACATCATAGTCTTTAACTAGATCTAACCACCTTCTCTGCCTCAATTCAGCTCCTTTGAGTAAAGATATTTCAGCTCTTGTGGTTGGTGTAGATATGACTCTTTGCACCTAAAGATAATGCCTCCAAATTTTCAAAGCAAAGACTATTGCTGCCAACTCTAAATCATGTGTAGGGTATCTTGTCTCGTACTCTTTCAATGACGAGAAGCATAGGCTATCACCCTACCTAACTGCTCAATACAGCACCCAGTCCTTGTAGTGAGGCATCTGTAAAAATATCATAATCTACCCCCTCTGAGGCAACACTAAAATAGGAGCTGATGTCAACTTTTCTTTAACTCGTGAAAACTCCTTTCACAAGCAGTTGACCATATAAAAGGAATTCTCTGTTGGTAAGAGTGTCAATGGCTTAGCTAACTGGGCAAACCCTCTACGAATCGCCGGTAGTAACCTGCTAGTCCCAAGAAACTTCTCACTTCTTTTACCGATTTTGGCCTTTGCCAATCAATTATTGCCTCTACCTTACTGGGGTCCATGAAATCCTTCACTAGAAACAGTATGGCCTAGAAAAAACGTTGATTCAACCAGAATTCACACTTGGAAAACTTAGCATACAACTTCTTTTCTCTCAATCGTTGTAGTACAAGTCTTAAATGCTCCTCATGCTCTTCTCTCGACTTAGAGTAAACCAGGATATCATCAATGAAAACCACGATAAATTGATCCAAGAAATCATGAAAGACCCGATTCATCAAGTCCATAAAAACTGATGGGGCATTCGTCAACCCAAAAGGCATCACTACAAACTCATAATGCCCATACTTACGAAAAGCAGTCTTAGCTATATCTTGCTCAACCACTCTCACTTGATGGTACCCTGACCTCAAATCAATTTTCGAGAACACTGCCACTCCCTTTAATTGATCAAATAAATCATCTATTCGAGGTAGTGGGTATTTATTCTTCACTGTCACCTTATTCAGCTCTCTGTAGTCTATACACATCCGTAACGATCCATCTTTCTTCTTCAAAAAAAGAATTGGAGCTCCCCAGGGGGAATGACTTGGTCGGATAAAACCTTTATCTAAAAGCTCTTGGAGTTACTTATTCAATTCCTGAAGCTTGGTTGGGGCCATTCGATAAGGGGTTCTTGATATTGGTGCTGTCCCGGGTGCTAGTTCAATACTAAACTCAACTTCTCTCTCTGGAAGTAAACCCGGTAACTCTTCGGGAAACACATCCAGAAATTCTCGAACAATAGGCACCCTCTGAATTTCTGGCTGAGGAACATCACCACTCTGCACTACATGTGCAATATATCCTGAACAGCCCTTTCTCAGCATCTTTCTAGCTTTCAAGCTACTGATCAACATACTCAATTGATAGCCCTCACCGAAGCTAAACTTATCTCCACTATCAAGATTAAACCTTGCTTTCTTCTTCTGGCAGTCAATTTCTACTCCATACTTCCCTAGAAAATCCATCCCCAAAATCACGTCGAAATCAGGCATATCAAACACTATTAAATCAACTAACAACTCTCTTCCATGAATCATTACAGACTCTCTTGGAAGCATCTCACGGGTCAGAACACTAACCCCATCAGGTAACTCTATCCTAATGGGTTGATCTACCATGACAGACATCAGACCTAATCTTTCTATCATCCCATGAGACATAAAGGAATGCGTGGCTCCAGAATCTATTAAAGCATAAAGAGGAACTGCATGAAAGAATAACTGACCAGTTACAGCTGATGGACTGGCCTCTACCTCACCCTGTGCCACAGTAAACACCCTGGCATTCGTGCCTCTAGGGGCCTGTGCTGCTGGTGGAGGAGGAGCTTTACAATCTTTCATTAGGTGCCCTGGCTGGCGACACCTATAGCAGATATTCGGACCGAACTCTTTTAGACACTCCCCCAAATGATTTTTCCCACACTTAGGGCACGGAGTGACTCCAGCCGTTCTAGGCCGTTTACTCTACCAATCGCCCCTGTTCTTCTTTGGCTGGAGCCTCTTCTTGTTCCTCATGTCTCTACCTCTTCCAATCTCAACTCTTTCTTTCTGCAGAGCAGGGGGCGGTTCATTCTGTACTATCATGGATGGCCCTTCTGAACTCATCTTGTTCACATAAATTTCTGCTCTCAAAGCCCGATCTAATGCTTCCATATAGGTATGTGGGGGCTCTGCTCCTATCATAACATCACGAGCTATTTCTGACCTCAACCCGAGGACAAATTTCTCTCTTCTCAACTCGGGAGTACTCACTATCCCAAGTGCAAACCTCGCAAGAGAGTTGAATCGAACTGAATACTTTTTCACTGTACTCATCCCTTGCTTCAGGTTAATAAACTCTTGTATTTTCTCATGAACCCGATCAACCGTCCGATACTCGGCCTCAAACACTCTTCTAAAATCTCCCCAAGTCATGGTTGCTGTGTCATGAGTCTCTTCCATTAATTCCCACCAAATTCGGGCATCAGCCCGAAATAAGAAACTAGCATAGCTGATCCTCTCTCTATCATTCATGGGAAACAGGGCCACTGTCCGCTTAACAGACTTAAACCACTCTTCAGCTTCTAACAGGTCCCTAGTACCCCTAAACTCTGGTGGCTGATGCCGACTTGCAAGCCCCTGAATCGGATCAACTCGATTCTGTACTATCTGAGGTACCGGCCCTTCTTGCTCTTGCCTTACGGGCGGTACTCTACTAGGGGTCTCATTTCTCTCCGGTACAACTCTCCCCTGACTCTCTGCTAACACCTGCTGTACAATGGTTCGAATCATTATCGCATCAAGGGTAGGGGGAGTTTGTTCCGGTGGGTTAGAGGGTTCTCCCTCATTCATCACCCCTTTACCCTTCTTTCTATTACTACGTCGCATCTACAAAATAACCATTCTCACATCAATTTCAATAACCCATTAATAAGAAAAGAATTTAACTTACAATGGTCGGATAAGACACGTCGTAGCGGCGAGAATGACTCACTGTCCCATCCCAAAATCATTGCTCTGATACCAAAAAAGTAACAACTACTTTCTTCTACCAAAATCATAATATAGATTAATAAAAAGACAGCATATTTATCAAAATAGTTAGGCCCAAAAATTTTTCTTTAATTAATAATTACATTCTTTACAAAACAAAACATCATGTGTACAAAGACTCTCAAAAACGAAAACAGTGGATAGTGCAGCCAAGTATCCCCGCTTGCCGACGTCCATCCAACCAGGTCCTCACCTTTTTCCTATACAACAAAGAAAACAACGGAGTGAGCACAAAGATGCCCAGTAAGTAAAAAAAAAATCTCTTACTCTATCATCGCCGTGTATTACTCATCAATTCTCTTTGTATTCTTATCACTTTTCAAATCCTCAAATTCTCAAATTCTCATTTTTCTTTCTTTTCTTTTCTTTCTATTCATTCTCATTCCACTTTCTCATAGTGGAGACTGCTCTCTCTCATAGCGATTTACATGCATTCCGCTCTCTCATGGCGGAGACTGCTCTTTCTCATAGCGGTTTACATGCATTCCGCTCTCTCATGGAGGAGACCGCTCTTTCTCATAGCGGTTTACACGAGGGTAACTCTACACTCACGAGTTCCCCATCACTCAACTTATTTTCTTTTCCTTTCTGTAGCACTTAATAATCATTTTATCCTCTAGTGCTAGTTCTTTCTTTCTCTTTACTCTAAGAGAATTGGTTCTTTTCTTTATCTCTATTCATAGAGTATTTCTTTCTCATTTCTCATATTTCTTTCTCATGTGATTACTCAATTAAACATATGGATATGGATGGCTCATGCCTAAAATTTTTCTTATATGCATTCATGATATGCAAATATGCTATGTTGCATAAAGTAAGGTTCTCTACTCCTACTCATGCTTCTTTTAGACATTTCATCAAACAAAATGTGCGCATACATAAACTCTATTCTAACTTTAATTATACTTCTTCCTTAATCATCCAAAATAGGAGTTCAACTCCTTTAAAACATCATACAACCTGCAAGGGAAAATACACTTCAAATAATCCTCTCAAACCCTTCTAACTCTATCCACACTTCTTCCCAACTTTAACAACACAATCCACCCTTCTCATGGTGGAAATTCTTTCTTATAACAACCTTGAATTCATCAACTCAATTTAAACATAGAAATTCAAGCATCAAACACATATCTAAAAATCTATACACATCATTCAATCAAGTAAATCACAACTTAGGTGAATTTACTTACCTTGGACACAAGTAGAAACCACTAAAACTCTCAACTCTTGATGGCTTGACACTTTCTCTTAACCTTTTAGTGCTTAGGATCAACTTGTAACAATTTCTAGTCAAAAGCTCTTCAAAGATCCTTGGAAACTTGAATGAAAAATTGAGAGAAATAAGGGATGAAAGAGGCGGTGGTGAAGAAGCAAAATGAAAGGGTTTCTAAAGCTAACCCTTAATATCACATATTTTCTCCACTCTTTCCCAAAATACCCTTACTCTTTCTTTGAAATTCCATTTAAGACCTTTCATTCTTTGCAAACACAACCCCATACAAACTATTCTCCATGCAATTTCCTTACAATTCACTCCCCACTTTTCCTGCTAAAAAGGGGTAGAATGGTCATTGAGTCTCCAAAGGAAGAAATCTCAAAAACTCAAGGGGAACATTCAGTGGATCTTCGCCGTGGCAAAGCTATTTTCTTCGCCCCGGCGAAAGCTCACAGAAGCTACACAGGTTGTAGCACCTCCTCATCGCCGCGGCGAAGACTGTAACCCTAAAATTTCGCCAAGTCTTACAATTTTCAGGGAAATCACTCAACCAAACCAAGACACCTTTTCATCCAAGGATAAACCAAACAATATTAGCAACATACAGACTCAAATGAGGGTAAATCAATAAACATTCAAGCCATTCATCAAATCTTAACTACGTACCTCAAGTGGGGTGTTACACCAACACAGTTATATTCAAAGCTGTCAATAGGGTAGCGATTGGCTACATCGAGGAGTGTATCAAGACATTGGTGGATTGACAGAGGATTCATCACTCCTAGGTACGGGAGAAGTTATCTCACGGCACAATTCAATAAATGGCAATGACACTAAAATTGTGGCCACAGTGGGATTGAGTTATTGCTCAATCTAATTTATTATTCCGATCATTGATCCAGTAACTGAATACATATATATCGAAAGTAACTGAGGCTGACACTATTTCTATACCTTAGTCTCGATGATATAACAGATGATGAAAGGATTTGATTGTATGGTAATCATATCGTTGACAGGTAGCTACTTCTCTTAATTCGAATCTATCGGTGGTCATGGTGCCTTGCTAGGGGCCCATCTTGGTCTATGTGTAGTGAGACAATTAATTGGTGTTAATCGCAATACTACACACTACCGGTATGATGCGGAGCCTACAAGTCACTGATGGCTGTTTACTACAACATGCAAAACTAGCAAGTGCACTAGTCGCTCAAGTAATAGAGTGATAGGTAGGATATCGTTACCACGAGGACTGGTAGCAAAGCACTAAAGTTCCTAACGTTAACAAGTTGAAGCAATCGAAAATCTTGGATTGGTGGGAGCAAATTGAAATGAAAAAGAAAACAAAAATGAAATTTAACAGAGAATTAAATCTTAACTAAAACAGCAAAATGCAACACAGAATATCAATTNATCAAACTATTCTCCATGAAATTTCCTTACAATTCACTCCCCACTTTTCCTGCTAAAAAGGGGTAGAATGGTCATTGAGTCTCAAAAGAAAGAAATCTCAAAAACTCAAGGGGAACATTCAGCCGGGTCTTCGCTGCGGCGAAGCTATTTTCTTCACCTCGGCAAAGTCTCACAGAAGCTACACGGGTTGTAGCACCTCCTCATCGCCGCGGCGACGGTTATTCTTCGCCCGGCGAAGACTATAACCCTAACATATCGCCAAGTCTTAAACATTTTTAGGGAATCACTTAACCAAACCAAGACACCTTTTCATCCAAGGATAAACCGAACAATATTAACAACATACAAACTCAAACGAGGATAAATCAATAAACATTCAAGCCATTCATCAAATCTTAACTACGTACCTCAAGTGGGGTGTTACAACTACTCACTGCCAATATGATAAGGATCCTACGGGTCACACACTTAGTAGACAATTTAAGAATCAATATGTGAAAGGGCATGTTCGTCTTTTAAGACAAAAGGGTATTTTGGTAATCTCACAGTGCAATTAAATTTGCTGACATTGTTGCTTGTATTCAATTTTAATGTTGAAATTAAAATTGATGAGATTATATTTAAATATTTGTGTGTATATATTTAAATGGATTATTATTATTATTAAATGTTAATATATTAATATTTATGGGTTTCTAATAATAAGAATAATTAATAATTAAAATATCAATTTAGCTTATTCAGCTACAAGGGTGGATTAGAGTCGGAACCCATGGCTATTCCTGAGTGGAATAGATTTTAATTAGTTGAACTATATAAGTGCAACTTAAATTTAAAACATATAACACAATTCAACGAATTGAAAAACCCTAGCCACCCAAAAACTACCCTACACGTTTTTTTCATTTTGTGGAGAGGAAAAATTCTTTTCTTTTGATTCTTGAAGCCATCAAGTGGATCTAGCAAATCGTATTTTTGGTTCTTCAGATTATCTTCACATGGATCAACGTTCGTTCGATTCCATTCTCGAATCAGTAGCGAAATAGAAAACCTTGAAGGAGCTTCCAAACGTAGGTATTGTTTTCGAAATCCTTCTATGGATTTTTGTATTAATTTCAATTTAAACATGTAAAACATATATTAATCAGACCCATGTCATGGGAATAATAGTAATCGATGAGCAATAATTTTTGTTTTTCTACTGCATTGTATCATCACTTTACTAATAGTTTGCAATGTGGAACTAATTCGGAACTAATTTCTTAGTTCATTTTTTTTTTAGGGATTGTGGAAAGCAAGTTTACTTGGGTGAGTTTTCTTGTCTTGTATAATCTTTTGTTAGTTGGGTTATATAGTAAAAGTGAAAAAAAAAAAATTTGGCTTTTTTATGCCGTTTCTGATACTATAATTTGAATTTTGTATGAGGTTTTGACACGGCTCTTACTGCGGCAAGGTATATATTCTTTTAAATGCTTTCATTTTTTAGTGTTTTTTTGGTATGATTATGATGCCATAATGGTGAAATTTTTTCTATGATTCAGGGCTTATGATCGAGTGGCAATCAAGTTTCATGGTGTTGATGGCGATATAACACCCCCTGCATCCCCCGCAACATCCCTCACAACCCCCCACGGCACTGTCGCAAGGGTTGAGTGGTAAAAGAAATGAAAAGCAGTAGTAGTTGTTAGATTGTGTGGATTTAATCAGTCCTTAATGTACTGTGTTTTAGGGTGGTTGACATTAGTAAGTCTGGCATCTATGTTATGTTATTCTGTCTTAACTTTAGTTCAATCTGCTTAAAAGAGGAAGAAACATGTTCCACTCAGGACATGTTTAAGCTCAGTAAATCTGTGTGTTGTGCCAAGGCTCTCAGGAAAGGAAAAGCAGCTGGAAAGAGCAAAAAAGTTTGGTTTGCAAGAAGTCTTGTAATAAGACAAGTTTTGAAAAATATATTGTAATAGTTGAACTCTACATGTTATGTTGATGTAGTGAATCTAGTTTGCATTCTAGTGTGTTGAAAGTTCTGAATGTTTTTCAGCTCTTTAATGAAGAAATTTGTGAACTGAATTTCGATCGCACCATTTTCTCATCATCAAGTTGTTTCATGTAATGTTATTTGTTCTTCGATTTCTCAATTTCCTGGTAAACGGGTTTGTGATGAAATGCCATGAAATGTTCAATTAGAGTTTGTTTTCCTCTTAATTTGTAAAATTTTGAAAACATTTTCTATAATTCTAGGATACATTTGATCTACATTCCTTCTTAGGTTCAACGATAAAAACACTTAGAAATCAAGACTTCGAGGCAAAAAACTAGTCAAATTAGCAAGACAATATTCTTAATATATTATCCACACATGTTGTTTTTAAAAACCGGACCGCTCTTAACCCCGTCCAAGGGCTGGTTTCTAGGTTGACCGATCCAACCGATTGGACCAGTTGGTCTGACTGGTATACAACAGACACATCTTTGAATAATTTTTTCAGTCCTTATAAGTTTGAAATCCTACAAATACACCCCTAAAATTGATGCATGAGTCCCTGTATGTATGAAATAACCTGCAACTTTTATTATTAATTATTTTTTCTCTCTGTCCCCATTACTTTCATCTTTCTCGGTTTCTCCTTTTTTTCTCTCTCCCCATCACTTTCACCTTTCTCCTTTTTTTCTCTCCCCGTCACTTTCTTCTTTCTTCTATCCCTTTTTTTCTCTTCTCTTTCTTCTTCCTTCCTCTTTCTTTTCGTCTCCTCTTCTCTTTCTTCTTCCTTCTCCTCTCCTTACTTCTTCTTCTTTACATGGTAGATTTTAGAGTTAGTAAAAAAGAATAAAAGATGACAATGGAAGATGCAATTTGATCTTTGAAGATGAAAATGATATTGAAATAAAATGGAGAATGCTTACTGATCCAATGAAATAGAGAATAAAACAGTGCTGCAAATCTAGTCTAGGAATGAGGGATCAAATTACCCCAAAATAGTGAACCGTTTTAAGATCCAGACTGGTTAGACCGACAGTTTTGTACTGTTCCACCGGTCTATTACCGGTCTAAAGCGGGTTTTATGCTTTTTCCGGTTTTCATGTTAACTCTGACCAGAGTTAAGGTCGTGTCCCGATCGAACCGATCGGCCTGGTCGATCTTATTCAGATTTTAAAACCAAGTTTCAGTATATGACAATGACACTAAAACTGTGGCCACAGTGGGATTGAGTTATTACTCTATCTAGATTATAATACAGGTCATTGGTCCAGAAACTGAATACATAATATCGAGAGTAACCAAAGGTTGACACTATTTCTATTCCTTCATCTTGTCGAGATAAAGTATGATGAAAGGATCAAATTGTACGGTAACCATATTGTTGACAGGTAGCTACATTGCTGAATCCGAATCTATGGAGTGGCCATGATACCTTGCTAGGGACCAATCTTGGTCTGTGAGACGATTAATTGGTGTTAATCGCAATACTATACACTGCCGGTAGGATGAGGAGCCTATGGGTCACACACATAGAAGATAATCGCAAGACTCGGGAAGAAAGAAGGGCGTTTTTGTCTTTTTAGGTGAAAGGGTATTTTGGTAATTTCACAGTGTAATTAAATTTGCTGAGGTCGTAGCCTTTATTTAATTTATTAGAAAAAAATTAAATAAGTGAAATTAAGTTTAAATATGTGTTCGCATATAGTGAGACGATTAATTGGTGTTAATCGCAATACTATACACTGCCGGTAGGATGAGGAGCCTATGGGTCACACACATAGAAGATAATTTAAGACTCGGGAAGAAAGAAGGGCGTTTTTGTCTTTTTAGGTGAAAGGGTATTTTGGTAATTTCACAGTGTAATTAAATTTGCTGAGGTCGTAGCCTTTATTTAATTTATTAGAAAAAAATTAAATAAGTGAAATTAAGTTTAAATATGTGTTCGCATATAGTGAGACGATTAATTGGTGTTAATCGCAATACTATACACTGCCGGTAGGATGAGGAGCCTATGGGTCACACACATAGAAGATAATTTAAGACTCGGGAAGAAAGAAGGGCGTTTTTGTCTTTTTAGGTGAAAGGGTATTTTGGTAATTTCACAGTGTAATTAAATTTGCTGAGGTCGTAGCCTTTATTTAATTTATTAGAAAAAAATTAAATAAGTGAAATTAAGTTTAAATATGTGTTCGCATATA